>NW_027188233.1:0-31520 GCF_041381155.1 Argopecten irradians
GATCCTGAGCAGGGCCATTTTGGCGGTTTATAAAGGTGTAACGGCATCGTATCATATTGATGTCGCAGTGGTGATCCGACACACAGGGCTGGGAGATAAAAATCCAATTCCTCTCTGGAATTAACTGGCTCTTCCTAGTCAAGGTCAAATGATTCACGTTAGTCAAGGTCAAATGTGTTTCACTTTAATATCAGAATTTGTTGGCAGTTTATTTTACCGATTTATTCGTTGTATTAAAGCATGTTCCTTATAGACTTGTGTAACTGTAGTTGGCTTAAAATCTGCTGATAAAAAGGCTTACTGTATTTATATTTTTTGCATTTACTGTGCCTTTCATCTCCATTGAAATTTCCAAAACCCCACTAACTTCCTCTTAAATCTTATTTATTAAAGATGCTCCACCACCGACAGAGCATAAATAGTGTTAATCATTTGAACAATAATTAGTGTTTAATCGTGTATATATATGCCTAATTAACACAAAAAATAATATGAAAATAATTTATTTCGCCTTTGGTGCATGCGCAATTAGTACTTCATTCCATATAGGATATAGTGTCACGGAATTTTTTCGGGATGCAATTAATTATTTTTCATATTTTCAACTTGAAGTAAATTAAGAAGCTCAAAGTTTTCAAATGGTGGTAATGGTGTAAAATAAGTAACTTTTGTAACTGGAGGAAAAATACTAAATCGTCTGCTCCTGTTTTTTATAGTGAAAAAAATACCATTTGTCAGCGGTGGAGCATCTTTAAAATATAGGTATATACTTTAACCCATAAACTTTAGTTGCAAATACCGCTAACCTACACCCGTTCACCTTCTCTTTTAAGCCCCAACAAAACCATACGATTTGAGAAATCCCGTCTCCCCTAACCCGTACCTCATCTTCGGTAATCGACGAGAGTAAGCAATAGAGTGGTTCCTCCCTTAATCCTCAAAAACCCTTTATGGGAGCCACAGGGCAAACTGGCTGGAGGAGGAAAGGGGAAAGGCAAACAGAAGGGCACGGGACTTCCCATTAAAGTTATGGTAAATAGTATACAACAATGAAAAAATTGGTTTTAACATAGAAAAAAAAACCACACATTTTTCCTTTCAGGAGAAATTACGTATACCATAACGTTAAGTTACGCGGAATTCGTCTTAAACAGTAAGTTGGAAGAGTCCGAAGCCAAGGCAGCCCCAATCAAACCGTCAAAATCCCAGGAGACAAAGCCCCAGTAGGGAGAATTAAAAAGGGATCCCAGGAACACCCCGCGAAGAAAAGGGATAAAAAATGGAATACCCTCCCAGAAAAGAGAGGAAGTACAATCGTGATGCCCTGCCCTACACAAAGCGACACCCAAGCACACGCATTACAGTTAAAACCCAAAAAAACATACCCAAGACCTAGGGCGGAGGAACATTCACCAGACCTGAGCCCGCCACAAAACTGAACCCAATGAAAAACAAGTCCCATCAGAAATGGAGAGGCACAGGGACCTGACGGAGTTAAAAGTCAGTGTAAAGATAGAACCATGACCACGCCAGAAAGCCAGCAGTACATTATGTTCCAGTGAATGGAGGAACCCTTTACAGGTTAGGAAGCCAAAAGAAGCAGCACAGGGCGCTAGACCTCATGAACGCCTCACCTTTACATTTCCGCCCGGAGATAGATCAATAGATAGCGCCATAAAGCAATCTTGAACACCTGTATCAATATCCCCATAGCCTGACAAATGGATTGGGAGGGAAATAATCCTAGCTGTACCATCCGTTTACTGGGCAAGAAATAGAACGAGATTCGAGTACCTCGCCCCCCCCTAAGATTTCACATTTCTAGGTAAAAACCTAAGGGAACGGACAGGTGCACAGCAACCTGAAACATTCACCTCAGACCTCACCAGCGACTGTCATGGAGAGGAATCCTAATGGGATCGATCCGGGGCGAAAAACCGCAGGAACTCTGGATTCTTTGCCAATAAACGGCAAGGCTCTCGTGAGATGGGTAACTGGCAGACTCTATCTCTGGCCCAGACGGAAGCCACGAAAGCAGTGAAAACCAGACAAAGCATGTGATATCACTCCCTGCCATACCGGCCTGAGGCTAATGGCCAAGCTAGGAAGAACCAAAGTCATACAAGTTAAAAACTATAGAGGAAAGACCCCAAAGGCTCCATAAGGAGCACCCCTTCAGTGACTCTAAAAACAAGAGCTAGGGTTTCCACTGTCGGAGAGCAAACTGTTGCTCGATAGCCCCTGAGGCCTGTCCAGACTGAGAGTGGCCCCTAAATCAAAGACAGACAACGAGAGTGAGGAAAGAAACCTACCTCTCCGCCATATCAAAGAAAAGACAGTACACACTTGGCATATAGCTCTAAATGTAGTGGCGTGGTCTTATCAGCACCGCAATATTACCCATAGGCGAGATTCCCGTACCCTAACATACACTAGAGAAGAAAATCTGCAAATCAGCTTGGGACAGAAGCGCCTATGATATCGGCATACAATCGTTCCTGCCGATACACCAAACCACAGAATATCCTACCACGTGCGACTGGTATAACGCGCAGAAGAAGGAAGACCAAATTGATCAGTGGCGAATGCGGGCTGACCCCGTCCAGACAGAAAAGAGCCTTTTGCCTGAGCGAGGCCACCTGAGATAGTTTCCACGCGTTGAAGCGTGGAGGATCCGACGGGACGTATGTAATTCGCATCGTACGTGACCGAAGGCTGGGCGCAGTGAGATAGGAACAGAGGTGGAATAACCAGAGGAAACAGGCCACCAGAAAACGACCAATAGCTGCCGGACAACCATGGGTTGTCTCGGCCACAGGGGCGCAAACAGACGGATGGAAGCAATGATGCGTTCTGAAACCTTCATGTAAGAACCCTTCCACCAGGTTGAATGAAGGATATCGCCCCATAAGCCTGCATCCCCTCCCAATCCAGAGATAGCGCGTCCACAGCCCAAGACCAATTGGTTCTGGCGCAACAAATACCGGGTAGACAAAGAAGTTGGCAGCTGATTGTTCAGGGAACGTGGCGAAAAGGTCTATATGAGGCCTGTCCCACACCTGACAAATGCCCCGAAGATCGAGGGTATTTCGTTTGCCAATCTGTATCAGACTACGGGCTGGCGGCGCCTGACGAGTATCCGCCAGACACAATCAACCTGCCTGGAAGTTGCTTGACTAGAATAGTCAACTGCATTTCCTGACATGGAAGAAGAACACACCAACGGATAGCGAGGGCACAAAGGTAACGTGGGTACCTTGTCCCCCCCTGACCTCTCCAGATACGCGACCAACCTGTAGAGTTGTCCGTAGCCACACAAACCACCTTGGAATGCAGAATCTTTCGAAAAGCCTGCAAAGCCAACAGAACAGCCCTCATCTCCAGCACATTGATGTGCTCGGAGAGCTGATCCCCAGACCATTCCCCCGACCGGCAATGGCCATCGAGGTAAGCCCCCCAACCTGTCATGGACGCGTCCGTGAACAAGGTCATGGTGGGAGCTGGCTTGGACAACGGAACCCCCTGTAGAACATTGTCTTTGAGAGTCCACCACCGTGCAAACTCCTTCACGGACTGGTTGAGAGGAAGCCAAGCCTCCCATTCCCTGCTGGCAGGAACCCAGTTCGCGAGGAGAAACATCTGGAGAGGTCTGATGTGAAGTCTCCCAAGGGGGACTACATCTGCCAGGGAGTTGAGATAACCCAGAAAACTGAGAAACCAACGCACCTGGACGTGTGACCAACTGATGAAGTCAGAGCAAGATCTCTGGCCTTCTCGAACTTCTCCAAAGGTGGAAGGGCAATGCCCTGAACCGTGTTGAAACGGTTTCCCAGGAAGACAAAGTCTCGAGAAGGGGAGACCTCGGACTTCTCTCTGGAAGGAATGAAGCCGACTTTGAGCAAAAGTTTCAGGACCAGACGGGTGTTCTGCACCAAAGATTCCCGCACTAGGTGGGAGCATGAGGGAATCGTCGAAATAGATGTGAACATCTATTCCCCTGGAGTGCAGAAACCCCACGACAACCTGCAGCAGCTTGGTGAAAACCAAAGGAGCTGTCGTGAGCCCGAAAGGCATGGCCCGGAACTGAAAAACCTTCCCGTTGCAAGTGAAACGGAGGAATTTCCGTGCCGACTTCTTGATGGGAATGTGGAAGTAGGCATCCTTCAGATCTACTGAAGTAGCCCCACATCCCCTCTCTCACCGAAGCTATGATGCTCCGTGGAGTCTCCATCTTGAAGTGAGGAGAATCTACGTGCCTGTTGAAGGCACTTAGATCTATGATGGGACGCCAAGCTCCGGACTTTTTCCGAACCAGAAACATTCTGGAATAAAAGCCTGGAGTGCATTCCACCATAGGCACCTCCTCGACCGCGCCCTTTAAAAGCATGGTCCTTACTTCCTCCTGGATGGCAAGTGCCTTTTCTGGATCCCCCGGAGGAGGGAAGAAGATAGGTCTTGATGCCAAGGGCGCGGATCCCGCAAGAGGGGGAATGCCCAACCCCTCCTTGACCACAGACAAGGCCCATGTGTCCTCTGTGATTTCCTTCCACTCTGGGAGGAAGAAGGACAGACGACCTCCTACAGGAAGATCGGGACGAGGAAGATCGAGACCCCTCCCAGGCGGGAGAAATCGCTTCCTAACCCGAAACTGAATCCTGCGGGAGAAGGACCGGAATCTAAAACTGGAGGAGCGGAGTCCTCCAGAACAGACCCCTCGTCTGGAATGGCCAAGGAGGGGGAAAAAGAGTCAGGAACTCTTCTTCTTACCCCCAGGAGGGTTCTTGCCCTTCTTACCCTTCCCCTTGTTGCCCTTGAAGTAAGGCTTCGACTTCGGCTGTGCAGTAGACTGAGGAGCTGAAGTTCTAGCCTTCTTCTTGGGAGGCACGGACCCCTGCGAGGTACTGGCCTTCACGGTCTGCAATCTCTTTCAAAAGAAGGGCAGAAGCGATGTGGTCCTCCTTCAAATCCTTCTGAACAGAAGGAAGAGTCCCTCCAAAAAAGAGTGGACCCAGAGAAGGGGGCAGTCAACAATCGGGACCGGTAAGGTTCTTCGACCGGGGCGGTTTTTCAACACACAGAAAAACGCCTATGATTTGCCAACAAGACAATTGGCGAGCAATGACACCTGTAAAGACGCCAAGGCTCTCAATGCCCCTGTTCAGGGCAGATGTAAGGTAACGCTGTCCTGAATGTCGGCCTGCTCGTATCTCAGATATCCGACTCTCAGGCACATCGGATACCCTATATAGACTAACCGTCAGAAAGTCTATTATAAGACAGAATTTGAATGGAAAGGCGCAGCAGCCTCTCCATCTTGTGGTGCGCTCCTTGTGAGCCGAAAACCACCTGGTCCACTGACTTCCTCCGGGCCAAGCTGCCAATTCTCTAGACTCCAGCTAGCTGGCTGAGAGGACAGCAGTCCATCGTGAATGGCATAACAACAGAGGGCTGAACCTCTGATAAATCACCAACAATGTGTGAGCTGCAACCCGGCAAATAAATGGACCAGTCGTGCGAGATGAAGAAGAATTCTTCTCCATAACTCGAGACTGGGCAGTGGCCAGAGCTGACTTGGAGACACAATAGTGCCTTCTGGCAGTGAGCGAGCAGATGATGCCCTGGAATCTCCTGAGCAGATGCCCGGTGGAGCTATCCTCACCAAAGAACCCAAAAGGGTGGTGGACTCCGGGATGGATGATGCGGAAGGTGGTCGGGCAAACCTCCGCCAATCACCAGGGAGGATGCATCCTGCCCCGAGAATACCCCATACATCGGCCCTCAAGGGCCCAAGTGCCATCCCAGATTATACGAGGAGAAAACAGGGCCAAAACCTGCACTCAGGAAAACTCACCTAGAGGCACCACCTCATTCATATGTAGCAGCCCATTCAGAGGTCAAACCTCCTGGAAATCTTCAGAACTCTGAGGATTGCATCGACAATCGCTCGATTGGTCAATATCCCTGAGCAGCCGGAAAGGAGTTAGAGATGAACAACATCATCATGCACGAAATCCCACGACCTACAGTTCAGTCCATATCAGCATACTCGTTGAAACCATACAAATTGAGGTCCCGTAATCTACGGGGAGAACAAAATGGACAGTACATAAAGGAGCCAGGAAAATGTCACATGAGACAGACAGGTAAGGAAAACACATCCTAACAGGTCCCTCCAACAAGTGGAGTTATATGGACTTCGAAACTCCTAACCAAGCAGCTGAGGGGGTGCCCGTGACTGTCCAGTTTTTATTGATATGAGCTGATTTGACACGCGTACAGTACGTGTGAAGGCTTACAATGTAACGTACCCCTGCACAGTTCGAATAATCTACACACATGTTCTACATGTAGTTGTAGGATTGCAAACATTTACATCATTTTATTCCATTTTCATATAAAAAAAGTACTAATAAATTGCGTTTAAAAATATGTACAAGTAAATGCCAAATCTCACCTATTCCTCGTGTTCAAACTCGTCATATTAAAGATTTTTAAATTTCACGAATTTGTTTACAAATCTTCCGAGTCTTTTTTTGCGTTCTTCGTACATTGATAATATTTAACATAACAAGAACAATTTTATGCAGCGTGTCTGTAATAACATTTTTATATTTTTATTATCTGTTTTAGCTATTTTCTTGTGTAATCTATCAGTCGTCGTGGATACACGAAGCGGTAAACGTAATATCTTAGTAGATAAAAATTAACATTATATCCGGATCGTCAAAGCATATCACCGGCATTTGGTTCTATTTTTAGTGGTTAACGTTAGCGGAAGTGGGTACTGCTAACGATTAACGCAAACGATTTCTAACGCAAACGATTGTAAACGCAACTAACGATTAACGATTGCTAACGCAAACGATAACGATTAACGATAAACGATTGCTGACGCTAACGATTGCAAACTGAAATAACGCAAACGCAAACGAAACGCAAATTTGGGAACGTTAAACGGTTCAGGTACTGTACCTTAAGAAGTCATGAAGGTAAAGGAAAAGGAACTGTGTAACAAATGCTAAAAATCTTGAATTGATCTTAATCCTGTTATTATCAGATACTTATATATAGATATATAAATATAGAGATAGGAAGGTACTAAATACCCCCCCCTCCCCCCCCCTCCACCAAGCACTCCTGTTTCGCACTCTTACATTTGGGCTGAGTCAAAGTGATTTAAGACACAAGACAAATTAAAATGATTTAATAAAAGTTTATAAATTTCACATTATAAATTTTTGGCATTTCTTAGGGGCTACTCTGCAACTTATTTACTACATAAAGAATCACTTTAGCAATTAATATAGATATAAATACCCCAATGCGCCATGGGAATTCCCTTAGATGTGGGGTCGTTAAGTTCCAAAAATATGTATATAAGTTATATTATATAACAAAATGTTTCACAATAGATTTGAAATAGATAAATGCTTTTTTTGGTTTTTGGAGTGTTTTGTCATAGATAATAAAAAGAAAGTCAATATTTCAGTTCACTGGTATGAAACAAAATCTTCGAGAGCTATTCATATTCTAATTCAAAATATAAAATTGATGTTTTTTTCTATCCTCAAATGCTAACTGTTATCACCACCACTTGTGTACACAGCTGGATGCAGAAATCATCTCTTGGGATGAAAACTGCACAATGAATATGTAACTGACAGTTTAAACACCATTTCTGACAGAAATTCCACCAGATTCTACAATGAAGTCAATATCAGGGACATTTGTATCCTGGTTAATTGTAAGATTGGTCTTGATTTTTAATTTTTAATATAAAAATAGGAAATGTACTCCTTAATTTGTTCTAATCATTGAAATTGTCCCTTTTTTAAGAAAGATATTTTGATCAAAAAAGTTTCCATAAAGTAGCTTTGGTTACGTTATTTGAATTTTCTGTGTAAAAAAGTGTGAAATATAATTTGTGGAGTTAACAGATACATTTTTTGTAGCTCTAAACCAAGAAAGAGATCAAGTACGATAAAATATTTCATATTAAAACAGTAAACAAGAAATAAACTGTTTAACACGAAACATTTTTTAATTTCTCAAGAAATTATTTATCCAGTTTTGTGATAGAAAATTTGTGTATTAAAGGGTGCATAAAGAGTTTAAAGATTTATTGAAGAGGAGACAAATCACAAAAACTAACAGGATGTTATGAAGTAAACAAGAATTATTCTTTTGTCTCTCCGTTCCTTTACTTTGCTGAAACTCACTATTTATACCAAGACAAGGTATGTTTAGCCTTAAGACCGTTCTCTTTCTACCCATTCAATCCTTGACCATCATGAAGATTTAGCAGACCAAAAAAATGGGATATTAATGCGGAAACCCATGGGTGAATTGGTTAAATACACCACATATATATCACAAAGACCGGGCCGACTCTATATATGGTCAAAACGGTAAAGCATTCCGGTCCCCATTCCACCATTGGGCAAAGGTTAATTCCCTGCTGGGGCCAACAAAAAGACAACGCTATAATGGAGACTTAGGAAAATGACCAGGGCAGATACAGGCCACGGCCGTTTCGTAATTACAACCCTATTTGGTCAGTTGGATTGCAAGTATAAGGAGATTTTTATTCATACCATTTATTTATTTGTCACTCCAAATTTGATGAGCATGACCATTGAGTGTCGTCGCTTTCTCCCAGGAGGGGTGATAGACATTACAATTTGGCGAGAGACACGATGCCCAAATCTCGGCCATCAATACTTGACTGCGTTATGAGTGATGTGACAAGGGGGAGTTATATGCCTATTGATTTTCTATAGTATCCGGAGATGATTATTACACACAATATTTTCATTAATTCTCTCACACAATGTATTTGCGGCCCAATCGGAGAGTTGGATTAAGGTCCTGTTTTGGGTAATGTCTCAGAAACGTTTGAGTCACTGATATCAAATGACAACAATCTCACGAAGAATAAACCCTGTGATTTATTAGGATTGATTCCCAAGCCAAACATCAAAATTTATCTTCCTTCATATAACTAAATATATGTGATTACATACTATGCTACCAAATTGAAATAAACTTTTAATATGCAATATCAATGCATACACAAAAGTCATGTAGATTTTTTTTTATTTACTTAGAAATAATAGCTCGATCTTTCCTTTGTACACAAATGAGGGGCCTCGGTGGCCGAGTGGTTAAAAGATACCGGCATAATACCACAAAGCCCTCTACCTCTGGAATGCAAGTTTGAATCCCATGTGGGGCATTTGCCAGGTACTTTACAATGGTCAGTGGTTTTTCTCCAGGTACTCCAGCTTTCCACCTGGCACGTCCTTAAATGACCCTATAAGCCCTTTACCAAAAGCCCCTTTACTTATAGCCCCTTTAACCTAGACCCTTGACTAGCCCCTTCCCCATCTTTTCCAAAAATACCTTCCTACCATGTTCCGTTGCACATTGAAATCGCTCCATGTAAATTTAACATCTGTGTCCTGACATAATATAAAGCCCATCTAGACCCCTAGAAGATAATGTATACCTACCAGCACTCTACAACCCTTTGGATTTATGCTCCAAGAAACAATAACTGCCCTCCCCCCTCCCTCAACCTGCCCTAACAAATCAACCCCACCCCAACCCACATTCATAGATATACATACACACCTATATATTGCTTTATTGCATCACAGCTTAAGCCCTAGCTATTTTATAGTTTGTTACTGGTGAAAGGAAGACAACTCCTGAAGAACCATCATCTTTCAATGCTAAAATCTGATTCTTTTACGATATTTCCCTTCACACAAACTATGTAAAAGCTACAAAAACTAATACATGCGGACACATACATTACATCTGGATTTGCTTTTTTTAAAAACTCTGAAATCATTAACTAATGTATTTCACCCAATAAGCGACATCCCCAATTTTGAAGCCTCAATTTCACTTATATCTCAAAATTAATACAGTGTGAAAATTATAATATATAAACCTGCAAAACCGTGAAGGTTTCTTTATGTAATTTCTTTTGCAACTAATTTATGGCTTTACATGCTGTGTTTCATTTTCATATATTTTAAAAACAAATCAAAATTCATTTAAGCATTGATGTCACTATTTTTTAAATTTTGTGGGAGTATGAACAAAATTTTGTTTGCAATCTGTGTGAATGCACATTATAAGCAGATTCTCACAAAAGTTTGCAAACAAATTTTTTTTCATAACCGATAAAGTTAATAAATAGTCACATCAATGCTTATTATTAAATTTATACTCTATTTGATAAAATAAAGTATGTTTAAATGTACCATTCTAGTGATTTTTCAAGGAATTCCTTTTCTGAATCAATACGTAATATCAATGACCATGAGTCGATCTATTGCAGCGTCACGATAACTTCAGGGTTTCGTGCCATTCTCAGATTTTTTTTTCAAGAATGTCAGGGTTTCGCAGCATTCTCAGATTTTTTTTCATTGTGGTATGCAAAAAAAGTATTGGAAAATCAAAAAGCTAAATTTGGTATGAAAACAAAGAAAAATTAATTATACTGTAATGATATTATTTCATTTTGACATATTTTAATTCATACTATATGATATTCTACATGTATTTCATTTTGACATATCATAATAGCAAACATACCGTAACGACTTTGACAAATTTTAAAACATCAAAATTAATTAATAATATTATGATAATTTAATTTTGACATATGTTATAACATGTTCATTGAATTTGTATGCAACTTTTCATTTTAAATAATACATTTAAAATTGCGTTTAGCTACCTCCATAATTTTAATCCCTGATTACATGTTAAAATTATGAGAAGGTCAATACATTACACAACTGTAGAGTTAGAATTAATTATATCATAAAAACCCACTTTGACCTACCAAACTTAAAGTTCTGAAACGGCTCAACAAAATTGCACCAGGTTGTCACAGCGATTATGTATTTAGGGTGGTCCTCTTGAGTCTAGAGCAAGCTCAGGTGGCCAAGATTGATTTGAAGCAGTCTTAATGCTATACAGCTATAGTCTGGTTTTATCAAAACTAGTTCGGTAATTTTATCAGAAGATATATTTTTAAAACCTCATTAACCACACAACATTAGTTTCCGAGTGGATTCTTAATGTGAATCATTGTACATAATAATAGAACATTCCAATCACCGATAACGTCAGTCAGTTGCAGAAATTATAAATCTCTTTGCACCTGACGACCTCTGGAATGTTCCGAGTCGAGTCACAATTCGACATGCATGTAAATGGATAATAAAACTCCACTGCAGAAATTTGTGCATCACGGATTCGCATTAGCTAGACTTTAGTAGGCGTCAAAAGCCAATGGCTATATAATTACTATAGCTATTAGTATATCTACATAAGCCAGAGAAAAGATAAACAGGTATATGTATAAACTTGCATGCCAGTTTGTAGTTGCACAATACGGTAAATAGGGGATAAACTGATTTATTACAGTTCTGAAATCAATATCTCGTAAACAAGAAATCATCATGTATTTTCAAGGTACATCAATACATGGTATTATATGGATTCCACATATCTATCAAAAATCGTACCAAAATAAACTAGAACTGTCACCAGATCAATTTTCCCTGCAGCATAAATTCAGTAATAATTCTATCAATAGGGGACATTACAGAACCCTATATAGTTTACTCAACTCCTTTATGTCAGGGTTCTGTTTATCAAATTTTATCAAAATCTGTCAAGTAGTTTAGAAGGAGGATCAGTTTGCCGGACAAAGTTACTGTCTATAGACAGACAGACAGACAGACAGACAGACGGACAGACAGACAGACAACCCAGTTCTAGTTTACAGCCCCTTAACTTTGTTGCAGGAGTATAATGAAACAATCATAACTATAGAACTGTAAAACAATAGTTAACGAGTTAAATTTTTCCATTTTTTGTCTACAGATATATTGCTGCAATATGTTATATAAGTATTTAAAGTAAATTAATGCTTAATTCTGATGTGTTACATCCATTCAAGATATTTTCATAATGTTGTTTCAAACATCAATCTTATCGCTAAATTATTCCTCTTTTGTTAACTACCGTATAAGACCAAATTAGCTCCAATGTCCCTATAAGCACCCCTCCCCATTTTTGAGGCCTTTATTTCAATAGCTCATGCATACATAAAGACCAAAACTATATAATATATACACAAAACTGTATAGATTTGCAATAATTTCGTCTTATTACAGGGTAGCACTTTTTCAATTTTTTAAACGTCCTGGGCACTTATTGGGTCGAATACGGTAAATTAGTACTGCAGCCAACACTGAGGATGCATGTGGTTGATTTTAGGTACCCAGTTGACCTTGATTTTAATCCAGAGACAAGATGCTCTTTGGAACCATTTTAGGTGTCATATTATCTGAGAAACGTACAGATGTCATTATTTATACATGCACAACTTTGGTAGACTCATGTAAATGAAATGACTTACCTGCCATTCTTCTTCTGTTTGTGCACTCTTAAATTGCATCAATGGATTACCTGTAGTAAAAATAAATATCACTGTATAAAAAAGTTTAGGGGATCTGAATATAAACCAAAATGATCAGTATACTAGGATCTTCTAAGTTTATGGTTCTGGTTACCAAACCCAGACCGGGGCCCAGTTACTGCCTATAATATATAGACCCGAAGGATCACTGGTGACTATAAGAATGCTCTATGTATATACAAGGTAATATAAGGATGGTCTAAGTTAGATGGTCCTGGGTATTGACAACCGTTGATAAAGACCCAGTTTCATCAACATTCTTTAACTTTAAGGATTCCTTTTTTTCATTCATATGAAAGCAATATACAGATGTATTACAGATTTTAAAGATATGCTCCACTGCATTCCAAATAGGAAAAAGTGCCACAGAATTTTTTCGGGATGCAGTTAATTATTTTTGATGTTTGTATCTCGAAGTAAAAAGGGAAGCTCAAACTTTTAAACGGTTAGAAAGAAGTAATTGAGCCAATGTCGTAAGTTTCTAAGGTTCTGTGGGTTCTGCACTCCTCCACTGGTAACCCGAGGGTATGCAGGCAGATTGGGTAATGGTGAAAAACAAAAGGTGACGATAATCACAATTAACAGCTCAGAGCGTGGCTAGTTTTAAATAATTTTTTTGTTAAACAACACTCTGAAGCTTTTGTGGTTATCGTCACCTTTTTAAATGTATGGTCAAGTGCCCTAAATTCGTCAGGGACCTGTTTTCGTCATGTTTACAATTTTGCTTATGTCTCATGAACTATCGCATGATTTCATAAAGAGTGTCGTTTGCCAAAGCAGATTTGATCAAGGAAGACTTGTCTTGCTTAAAAGGGAGTGTGTGCTATAACCAAGTGATTTTATAAAAACGATGTAGCATTATACACCGAAGCAAAGGTATTTTCTTAAGTCCATTTTAAATGAAACTTTAAAATCCTACTGTCAGCGTTTGACTGTCCATGTGCACTGATCAGCAGTATGTCAACAAAGTAACGGAAGTCACATGTCTGCATGATCATGTGATTCATAGCCCAGATTTGGGTTATTATAAATTATTTTGGCGATTCAACTTACCGGAAATTTTAGGTGCAGTACTGTTGAAAACATATAACATTATTGTATGTAAACAGAGGTGTTCGCCACTTTCAATGACCAATAGGTATAAAGATTTAAAATCGATGTAACTACAAGAAATTTTCAGCTAAAACACGATCTCACAAGCGCCTGCTGCTCATCACTTATTTGGAATTATCTTAATTTTCATAATAAGCAAAACAGCCCCCCTGACGAAAATAGGTCCCTTTTGGGTCGGCCATCACCCAGCGACCGGCTGTTAGAAATCTTCTGTATTGCGATAGATAAATAACGAATTGATAGACAACTTGTTGTACAAGACAAAATATGATATATGTATATTTGTGTCGATAAAATTGGTTTATTTCTTGCTGGTTTGTTGATATCTGAGAGGATTTAATTACCCTGACGAATATTGGTCCTTCAAGGGTATATAAAGTCACAGCTAGGCTTAGGTTGAGAGTAGTCCGCCACCAATTAATCGGGCTCGAACCAATTATCCAGAATTATTATGACTGGTCTGAAATTCACTGCTCCATCAAATGTTGTGCTACCATAAAATGAGATGCCTTCTATCGTGACGTACATGTAGGTATGTGCACACAGTATTCCCAATACATAGTATGTTGATTTCGAGATACCGAAGCGACGTCATGGCGACATGGGTGAAGTAAAATTTTCCGTTGATTATAGTAAATCTTCAGGTGAACGTGACATCATATATATAGTTGTGAATTGATTTTTGTGACATCACAATCACCAGAAGGTAGGACAAATCGAGGGCAAATCAAACTTGACACTTTTTTTAAGTTTCTCGATACCCCCACATTTTAAGACTTATCCAAGTACACGTGTACCTAGGCCTACAGTACATACAAGATGTACCTGTCAGATAATTTAACTTTGGCGTCCAGGTAGTTTAACTTTGGTGTCATGGTCAAAGAAAATGCTGAATAATGTGAAGGAATGAAATATTACACGTTAGCAATATCATTTGATCAGCCGAGCAAATCGAAAGTAGCATACGTACAGGTAACAGAATAATGTTTGTTTACCTTACACGTGGAGTGACCGCACACACGTAAACACATATATCCACGCATACCACATGCTTGACAAGCCCGCTTAACTTTTTCAATCGTAAGCACGTATCTTAAATATGCTTTCAAACAGAATCCACAAAGAATATTAAACAAAGTCGAAGTAAATCTTACCGATTTAGGCTGCATGACAGGAGAGAAATACCGCCATGTTTGATATGACCTCACGAATGGGTCAAAGGTCAGGGGTTAATATATATTAAAGGCGGCAAAATTGGAAAAAACGAAAACGTGCGCATATAGCGGTATCGGCGTAACTGCATCGCATGTGTAGAGCGCCTTCGGGTATTTTCGGCCGTCTGCTATTGGATGTTAAGATTTACTGACATGTTATCATTTTTTTCAGACCAATGGTAGTTAGTAAAATTAAACTGTTATTTAGGCCTACCAAACACAAAAACGAAATTATTTTTTACCTGGTCATATTCAGCAATTATTACACAATATGCAATATTTGATGAAGTTGTCAAAAAAGTTATATATTTATCGTATCAATGAAAATTGCAAAAAGATCGATGTTTTTAGCCAATACTCGATAGAAGGAATGATGAAAAAGCTTCCAGGCGGCGACAACACTAGTACTTCAGCTGCGAATGTCATTACCGACAATTTTAGGGCCAGAGCGCAGTAGTACTCGAAAACCTGGAATAAGCCGACACCGTTTGGTATCGGGCCAGGTCATCTCCGATTCAGACTGACCACCGAGAAACACCACTAACTTTAGTCTATTCAACAAATGAATATTATATATATCTACCCAAATATTACAATCCGTCGAGATTAACGTGATTTGCATACTACTAGAAAATGGCGACGACAAGCACAACATAACATAATTTGCATAATGTAGTCACGATATGTAAAGTCGAGAAGCGTTCCGAGAGAAAAATGAACATGGCGGTGACGGTTAAAGTAAGTGAGCTACACGATGTTTAAATGGAGTTTCTACAAAGTACGGGTCATGACACCTCCAAAGGAGATTGTGGATGAACACAGTTATGGGTACTGTTTACCACCACAAGCGTAGATTTTGTGATTTTGGCTTGGTTTTTGAGGTACCCATTAGAGCCGAGACGACATTTCGACCGGACAGGGAAATGTCTACTCCAACAATGTTAGAGGTATAGCACGACGAGACACTTTTGGAACATTACGTCGTGTCTAACCTCCAACTTCCGATAGGCCATTTACCCGATGCTGAGGGTAACATTTTCAAAGTTAGAATTGTGACAATATAAAACGTTTAAGTCATATTTAAATCGTCATCAATGTCATAAACCTACCTCTTTTTCATAAGTCAACAAGTTTTTTGACAAAACCAGCCGTAAAATCCATCTAAAACAAATATCTACATCTCCTAACGTAAACTTTCATGACCCAGACAAAACTTCATGATGAAAGCGATCCGGCCGGTAAATAGAAAAAACGAAATGCAAAGTCCCCAAAACGCTTGATCTGCCTTTACTTTTACTTGCATTCTGCCGACTTGAATTCACGTTCCATTTTTTGTAGTAACCAGCCGCCATATTTAAAACTAGGTCAAAATGTTACGGAAGGGATTTATCATATCTAATCCGCTAAAATACTATTTTATGAGGCCTCAAGTTATGGTTTTCCTAGATAAATGGGATAATTAATACCTAAACTGTAAGTACACATCAATGTTATCACTGTTAGAGCAAGAAATATTGATATTATTGCACTTTTCCTTCCGCCTTCATCTGACGTCGGAAGCTGCATCAAAGAAATAACCCTTCGGAAATGAGAGTCGACAGTCAGCAAAATAACGTCCGATAAAAAAACGGCTGACCAGTCGACTCTCATGTTATGGGAGTAGGAAATGTCTAACGTTACCTAGCATATTTTTCGTAAATTTCCCGATTCATCAAGCCATAACTTCGTCAATACTTGGCCAATTTTGTTCATCAAGCAATCAATGGAAACTTAAATTATTTCTCTTTAAGGCAAGATATCCATCAATGTTGTATAGAACCCAGTTATTAAAATAATCACGGTTTTAAAAAAATAGGTCGGTTTTTCTCGACCGCCGAGTTCATACCCTTGATACTATAATATATACAGTTGGTAGTAGTGTCATAGAGAAATTTGAGATGTTCTTTGTTGTTATATAATTGTATATTTTACCTATAGATGTGTTGATCAGTTTAAAATCTACCCTAAGGCATTGTGGTCTTATTTTCGTGGAGTGACCGACAATTACATATAGTATTCACATGTCAAAGTGTTTAGAACCTTCCTTGAGGCAATGGTGTCATTGATAAGCTTAAGTAGATATATTTCATATCAAAACTGTCGATATATTGTCAAGTCGTTTAATTGTGATAATATCTTTATGCTATTGATCTTGATTACATCCGGGTTTACCTATCGGACAATGGTCATTTTATTATAAAAACCCATGCCTGATTATGAACATAAGTTTTGGATTCCCAACCTTCAAGGCGGTCACTACGGATATTTCTTGGATTACCAGATAGTGAACTGTGTGTGTGAACATTATTCAAATTCGGAACTTTTATAAGGTGGATCGCCATCTACGGACAACTAATTCGGTGTCTACATATTGGATTACCAATACGAGTGAACTTTCATTTTATTTCTATGTAATGTGCCACATATGTTTGATATATGAGAAAGAAATACAATACAAGAGAAAATCAAATTCCACTTGAATTCTTCGTTTTGTGTCCTGTGATTTATATAATTACCAACGGTCCGAACCGAACCTGAAAACAACACACATTTTCTTTATTAAAATTGGTGAGAGAATTCGGAGTAACTTGCCACAGGTAAGCCAAGTTACGCACAAGATCCCCGGGAACCTCAGCGAGACCCCAACCTTGGAGCACCAAGACTGTTGCCACAAATTTGCTCCGCATTTTAACAATGGATGCCACATATCGAAACAACACGTCGCACCAAAGATCAATTCCCTCAGCGACACGAACAACGTTCCTACCAAATCTACCTTTCAACCGAAGATGGACACGTTCACCTGACGAAGCCTGTCAAACAACGGCTACAAGGCACCAGAGACTCCCTATGTCATCTAACAGCCCAACATCGTCGCCTCGGAATCAGTGTTTTAGATGTGGTAAGTGGGTATTCCATTGTTTTCAAGAGCACGTTTATATCTCTTGTCAGGCAAAACCAGCCCAATGTTTTCAAATGTGGCAAATTAGGACATTTTTCACGGGCTTGTTTTTCAAAGCGCCCAATTTCGGACCAATCAAACCAAAATCATAAATCAAAAAGTAAATTTCACAAAAGCAGGGGCGCAAAACGCATGTCAGAGTTCATCTTACGAAAATCAATCGTATGTGCATTTCCATTTTCGGACCTTTCTGACTCAGAATTCACCAAAATAAACAAAAGAAATCAAATTCAAGTACAAATTGTACCACAGATCAAAAGCAACAATGGCACAAATGAAAACGAGCTGGAAATTAAAGAGCTCAAAATCACCAATGAAAATCTTGAAGCGGAAAATGAACGCTTAAAATCAGAGCTGAACGAGAATCAAACTTATACCAATGAGCTAAGAGTCAGCTTTGCAGAAACTTTTAATTTGTACCAGAGTGAACATGAGCGTTTAAAACGGGAGAATGCATTTTTTGAAAAAAGAAACGATGATAAATCTGGTCAAATAGCTCGTCTTGAAAAAGACATCACAAAATATAAGGAAACAATCGCTAATCTTGAAAGCACGATTCAGAATTTCGAAAGAGAAAATTTGCTTGTAAATTCTCAAACGTCTCGACAAAATTGTCAAAATTACGCACCTCCCAATCATAACCAACCATTTCGGCCAAATCGAAGACGAGGAAATTTTGGAAACCAATTTGGTTACTATTAAGTTTTTAGTAGTTTTTGCTAACCCATGCTTAAGCTTAAGCTAATTATACTTCTAGATTTGAAGGAGTCAATGAAAACCAATAACAGTCTCTTGAAAACAACAGTATCCACTTTTATTACATGTGTGTTAATTTGATGGACAATCTATTGAATGAGCGTTATACAGTTGAGAAAAGCCTAGGTGTATTTAGATTATCAACACTGACTTGTTTGACAAATAATTTAGACTCTGGGACAGAGTCTTCCTGAGCGAGAAGGAAGTTGTCATAGAGAAATTTGAGATGTTCTTTGTTGTTATATAATTGTATATTTTACCTATAGATGTGTTGATCAGTTTAAAATCTACCCTAAAGGCATTGTGGTCTTATTTTCGTGGAGTGACCGACAATTACATATACATGTAGTATTCACATGTCAAAGTGTTTAGAACCTTCCTTGAGGCAATGGTGTCATTGATAAGCTTAAGTAGATATATTTCATATCAAAACTGTCGATATATTGTCAAGTCGTTTAATTGTGATAATATCTTTATGCTATTGATCTTGATTACATCCGGGTTTACCTATCGGACAATGGTCATTTTATTATAAAAACCCATGCCTGATTATGAACATAAGTTTTGGATTCCCAACCTTCAAGGCGGTCACTACGGATATTTCTTGGATTACCAGATAGTGAACTGTGTGTGTGAACATTATTCAAATTCGGAACTTTTATAAGGTGGATCGCCATCTACGGACAACTATCATTCGGTGTCTGACATAAATTGGATTATACCAATACGAGTGAACTTTCATTTTATTTCTAAGGTGAATGGTTGAAAACCTCATGAAAAAAAATTGTGAGACATATGTTTTGATATATGCATAGAAAGAAGCGAGAAAATACAATACTTAGTTAAATTGTAGAAAATCAAATTCCACTCCGAATTCTTCCGTGTCAATTCCAGTTGTCCTAGAGAAATTTGAATGTTCTTTTCGTCAAATCTACCTTTGTATATTTTTACCTATAGATTGGACACGTTTAAAATACACCTACCCTAGGCATTGTGTCAAATTTTCTGTACAAGTGACCAAAATTACATATATTCATCATGTCCCACAAAACGTCCTGAATCAAGTGTCATTTAGATTTAATTTAAGTGGGTATTCCATTAATTTCAATCAAAACGTGTCGATATCTCTTGTCAGGTTTAATTGTGATAATATCTTTATGTTATGATCAAATTGATTACATTTTTTATCAACAATGGTTTTTCATAAAAATTTGACCAATGCCAAATGATCATAAATCAAAAAAAAAATTTTCAAACCTTCAAGGCGGTGTTTACGGAAATTTCATATTACCAGAGTTGAACTGTACGAAAATCAAACGTATTAGAATTTCCATTTTCGGACTTTTATAAGGTGGATCGCCATCTACGGACAACTAATTCGGTGTCTACATATTGGATTACCAATACGAGTGAACTTTCATTTTATTTCTATGTAATGTGCCACATATGTTTGATATATGAGAAAGAAATAACAATACAAGAGAAAATCAAATTCCACTTGAATTCTTCGTTTTGTGTCCTGTGATTTATATAATTACCAACGGTCCGAACCGAACCTGAAAACAACAAACATTTTCTTTATTAAAATTGGGTGAGAGAATTCGGAGTAACTTGCCACAGGTAAGCCAAGTTACGCACAAGATCCCCGGGAACCTCAGCGAGACCCCAACCTTGGAGCACCAAGACTGTTGCCACAAATATTGCTCCGCATTTTTAACAATGGATGCCACATATCGAAACAACACGTCGCACCAAAGATCAATTCCCTCAGCGACACGAACAACGTTCCTACCAAATCTACCTTTCAACCGAAGATGGACACGTCGTTCACCTGACGAAGCCTGTCAAACAACGGCTACAAGGCACCAGAGACTCCCTATGTCATCTAACAGCCCAACATCGTCGCCTCGGAATCAGTGTGTTTTAGATGTGGTAAGTGGGTATTCCATTGTTTTTTCAAGAGCACGTTTATATCTCTTGTCAGGCAAAATCAGCCCAATGTTTCAAATGTGGCAAATTAGGACATTTTTCACGGGCTTGTTTTTCAAAGCGCCCAATTTCGGACCAATCAAACCAAAATCATAAATCAAAAAGTAAATTTCACAAAAGCAGGGACGCAAAACGCATGTCAGAGTTCATCTTACGAAAATCAATCGTATGTTGCATTTCCATTTTCGGACCTTTCTGACTCAGAATTCACCAAAATAAACAAAAGAAATCAAATTCAAGTACAAATTGTACACACCGAACCTCAAAACCGCAAACAAGGGCACTAAACGAAACGCAGCACGTGGAAATTAAATGTGCTCACATAACTCACCTAATCTGATACAATCCTTGAAGCTGCTCAAAGGAGATCAGCTTTGAAATCAGAAGCATGTGAACGATAAATCACTTCACTTCTACGCAATTTCAGAGCTTAAAGTCATCCAGCTCTTTGTCAGAAAACTTTAATTCTCTGTACCTTCTACAGTGAAACTATACGAGCGGTTTTCTTACACACACAAGAATCTGCATTATTTGAAAAAAGAAACGATGAAGAAATCTGGTCAAATAGCTTGTCTGACAACAAGACTTACACAAAAAACACTAGAAATCAATCGCGCACAATCTCGAAAAGACACAATTCTCAGAATTTCCTTCGAAAAGGGAAAGACTTCATGCTTGTAAATTTCTTCAAATCGTCTCGACAAAATTGTCAAAATTAACGCACCTCCCTAATCATAACCACTCCCATTTCGGGGCAAATCCGAAGACGAGGAAATTTTGGAAACCATTTGGCGTTTACTATTAAGTTTTCTCTACTGATAGTTTTTTGCTAACCCATGGCTTAAGCTTTAACGCTAATTATTCACTTCTAGATTTGAAGGAGTCAATGAAAACCAATAAACAGTCTCTGAAAACAACAGTATCCACTTTTAATTACATGTGTGTGTTAAATTTTTGATGGACAATCTAGTCTCTGAATGAACGTTTATTACAGTTGAGAAACAGCCATAGGTTGTATTTAGAATTATCATCACACTGACTTGCGTTTTGACCAAATAATTTAGTCTCTGGGACAGAGTCTTCCTGAGCGAGAACAGAAGTTGTAATAGAGAAATTTGAGATGTTCTTTGTTGTTATATAATTGTATATTTTACCTATAGATGTGTTGATCAGTTTAAAATCTACCCTAAGGCATTGTGGTCTTATTTTCGTGGAGTGACCGACAATTGCTCATTTACATATAGTATTCACATGTCAAAGTGTTTAGAACCTTCCTTGAGGCAATGGTGTCATTGATAAGCTTAAGTAGATATATTTCATATCAAAACTGTCGATATATTGTCAAGTCGTTTAATTGTGATAATATCTTTATGCTATTGATCTTGATTACATCCGGGTTTACCTATCGGACAATGGTCATTTTATTATAAAAACCCATGCCTGATTATGAACATAAGTTTTGGATTCCCAACTTTCAAGGCGGTCACTACGGATATTTCTTGATTACCAGATAGTGAACTGTGTGTGTGAACATTATTCAAATTCGGAACTTTTATAAGGTGGATCGCCATCTACGGACAACTAATTCGGTGTCTACATATTGGATATACCAATACGAGTGAACTTTCATTTTATTTCTATGTAATGTGCCACATATGTTTGATATATGAGAAAGAAATACAATACAAGAGAAAATCAAATTCCACTTGAATTCTTCGTTATTTGTGTCCTGTGATTTATATAATTACCAACGGTCCGAACCGAACCTGAAAACAACACACATTTTCTTTATTAAAGTAGACTAAAGGTTACACATTGTGCACACGGTGTGAACTACGAGTGGACACGGAGTGCACGAGGTTTAGACTACAGGTATACACGGAGTGCACGAGGTTTTAGACTACAGGTAGACACGGAGTGCACGAGGTTTAGACTACAGGTAGACACGGAGTGCACAAGATTTAGACTACAGGTAGACACGGAGTGCACTACGTGTGAACACGGTGTCCACTACAGGTGGACATCGTGTTCAGGTAAAATATCCACTACATCCAGACCACAGACAGACTAGATGATGTGCCACTGAAATATGAGAAAATATTGTACTGATTCTGCAGTCTATATGGACTTTGACAGATAGAAATAGTTATTGCGATCACATCGAAACATAATATTTTATTGATACATAAAAATTGCCGTTAATTACTGGAAATCATTCGTAGTGTAATGTTTATTTGAATAGATACATATAAAGTAAAATGTATCAATATATATTATCATACAATTTAATTTATAAATGAGGAACGTTAATTATAGAATTTATAAAAGCAAATTAACTGCGTACGGTAAACCACATACTGGTTATGTCTCATCAATGGATAGTTTCCCAGTAAAAACTATCTTTCTTAGCTAGTGATAAGTATTTAAAAGATGAAATTCTTTTTCGTACGCATAAAGTGATGAACCTTGCGTGGAGTAAGATTTTTAGCATAAGCAAATCGTTGATAAATTTGATTAAAAAGATAATATATTGATGGACATAATAAAAGCAAGGACATATAAACATAAACACATTAAATTCTTCATAAAATGTTTAACTATGTATGTATGGAATATAGTTTTCTAAACGGCAAGGTGCGCGAAATAGTTTGTATAATACGTATACATTTGCTACATGGAACCTGGCGCGTTGCAAAGCATTGGAAAAATGAGAAATCGTCCATAGACGTTAAAAATCGGCATTAGAAATTACACTTTATTACACTCAACCGATTGAGGAACCTGTAAGCACTGGCTTAAGAAAGCAAAAATTTAGTATCGGGCATGTGGCTGCTCGTGAGCACCCAACACTGTTCAAAGGACCGATCGCTGAAATGTAGGTCAAATGTCTGATAACAAATTCAAACAGACAGGAATCAAAATAAATCCAACTTCTATCCATTTAAACTGTAGATTCATAGTTGTCTGATTACGTTATCTGAATTTGTCACAATTATTTTAATTCTAGAACCCTTGATAATTTGACTAAATATCGTATATTCTGACCTTCTTTTACAAACCGCGTGAGTTATATGATAACAATATATATATTAATGAGTATGATCCATACATGTAGTATATTGTACTTCACTTATTGCCTGCTCGAAAGGTAGACCCCTAGGCTAGGACTGCAGTTGCCATGGTCACTTGGACTTCATACTGTTTCCAAATTACCTAAACATTGGTCAGAGTGGGGCCAGGGGCCTGGGGCCTTCTTTGGGCACCCTTCAATATGTTCAGTCAAGTGTATCACAGACTAACAAACACCTGTATACATGTAGTACCTTATCCCAACCCCAGGAGGTCCATTTATAGCATGCTGTACTTAGGTGGCAGCCTCTCTACATGCATACATTGTATTCATCACACAAATACGTACAGTTATACAACAATGCTAGTCAATAGGGATATGTGTTTTAACTGGTAGTGCATTTTAATTTATTTGTTAATGAAGCTTTATATATTAAAATTAAAAATAATCTAAATACCAAGTGTATAGTTAACTAAAACATTTATTTCAAGATTATTGGAATATCATATTTCATCCAATATCTTTTCATTAATTTTTTTTTTTTACACTGGCTTTTTACATATATCAGAAACCTGATTATCATGACTATGTATATAAAATACCATATTACAATGTTGAATAAGTACCTTATCTACATTAATTTTGATTAAAATATATATATGTATTATTGGTAAATTCAAGGTTGTGATGAACATGCATGATTTACCGACATTGTACAGCTACCGTTCTCTCCAACTCTTACACGGCTGCCTGTCATGAACAATAAATTGAGGTGTATTCAACAAGTTTTTACCTCATCCCTCATTCCAAATCTAGCACCCTCCCCCCCCCCCAGGGAAACCGTGTGTAACATGTTTACACCAGGCTCTACATCAAGCAGGTACATGTATCTTATATAGAATTCTGGTACTTATGTGTTTCATAACTCATTAAACCTATATGATTTTTTTTAAACGGTAAAGTATATTTGTTTGTCTTAACAGACTTCCATAGAAACAATTCTATAATCACATCTTATATAAAGATAACTGCCCCCATATCTCATAAAGCCGTGCAAACACAGAAGGTAACGATTATGCTGCCCTCTGGCCATCTATCGATGGTCACCTTGAGGCACCTGTAATAGCTGGATACTGTGGCTTACCTGTATGTTTGACAAGTTATAATATATGATAGTGATCACCAATGACGGCAATAATTCGATCAATGATAACATTGGCGGAGGCTTGGATCTTAAGCTTGATGTATAGTGATCATCCTGGTAATATAAGAATCATAAACAAAGCTGAATTGGGATTATCTTGTAAGGTTAGACACTAGCCACACTAATTAGTGGGCAGGACGATACAAAATTACGTTTAAATGTGGATTTAATTCTGTCATGATCTTTTTATAAGTACGTTTCATATGTCAATTTTTAACTCACTGAATTATGTATATTTTAAGCGTAAATTTTTTATCGTTAGCAATTCATTTTAGAACTTAAGATAAGCAGAAGAAATATAATGATCAAGTGGATTGTAGGTTATATAATTGTCTTATATGAAAAAGACAGATCTATAGCAAAATTGGGTATTCGGGATAGACAACTGATGATCTAGGTCACCCTAAATCTTCTTTTGGTAAAAGGCCTTAAGTGTATATGCACGGTTATATGAAGTTGTCATTTACTGATAGCTTATTATAAAAGAAAAAGTGTCTCAAAAGCACATTAGGACTGATTTTTGCTGCAATTCACAAAGTTGTTTTTGACTTGTGAAAATGCTTGATGTAAATGATATATATAGTATATATATATATATATATATATTTAATGCAATTTACCCATAAAACATTTACTTTTGAAAACGTAATATAGACAATTTAACATAAGAAATGGAAACTACAGATATAAAATTAAAAAGACATATACTTAATGAATATAAATCAATCTTTATTACTTTTGCAGTGAAAAGGTTTTATTCATGTATACTAAAAATATTGTATTATATAGTTATATATACTGTACATTAAATTGTAGATGTTGTAATTAAAAAAAATAAACACTTAAAAATTATAATTATGTATTATTTCAAATTGAAGAACTTATTCTTCCCCGATCCCTAACTGTAACACATCACCTTGTCTGTCTAGGTCTCAATGTACCTGGACACGATGTCCACCTGTAGTGGACACCGTGTTCACACGTAGTGCACTCCGTGTCTACCTGTAGTCTAAATCTTGTGCACTCCGTGTCTACCTGTAGTCTAAATCTTGTGCACTCCGTGTCTACCTGTAGTCTAAATCTTGTGCACTCCGTGTCTACCTGTAGTCTAAACCTCGTGCACTCCGTGTCTACCTGTAGTCTAAACCTCGTGCACTCCGTGTGCACAAGGGTGTAACCTTTAGTCTACTACCAACTGTATATGTATACTAATGGTTAAAAATTTTCGTGTCAGGTCCCTGTGATAGCCGCCATATTGGATCGTGACTAAGCAGGCGGTCAGAATTTGAATTAGGTATTTTGTCTATGTAAGCTCCATGATCAATCTTATGATTTAATTCAGTGATCGTTAAGACAATAACAATACTATTAATCAAAATGTATGTGTTTAATACGTACTTGTGGCGTACAACGGCCGATTTCAAGACATATTCGGTCCAAGCAGTTGTACTGCTTTCACGGTGAAACTGTTGACGCTGACGTTCCGGCTGGTTTTTGTGTACATTTTTAAATACGGCTCGGAAACGGAATCAGATACTTGTAACTATATTTTGTGTATTTACAGAACATTTTTCAGTCAATAAACAGTTGGTTTACGCTATGTATAACATTTTCTTTGTGCTTTCATTTTTGGCACTATATTGTGACGTCGGCAATGTAGGACTGTTATTGTTGTAAACAGTCTGGAGGGCCTCCACTTTGCCTCCACATTGCCTCCACTTTTTCCATATAAGGAAATGTGGACGCCCGAGGGGTATATAAGGCGGAGCGATTACTGTGATTTTTAACGTCTCCTCCCGGCATCGGATACGTATTCTTATGCCATTTTGGTTCTCATCATGACACATTAGTAGATAGGCCTACAGGAGTTATCTCCCTTATATAGATTATAGGAAAGTTGGCATACTTATAATACAAATCGTCTATTGTTCAATAGGGATTATTACAAGATATTTAGAGATGAATCTTGTAATAGAGGAATTGATAACTTGATCAATTTCCATAAATAATTTGTACTGAGGTACAAGAGTCTAGTGTACTCTTGTATCTCTATTACAAGATATAGTTAATCTTGTAATAGTGAGATTGATTATTACTTGATCAATTTCTATAAATTATTCTTAAATTCTATAATATTTGTATAGGATAATACAAGAGTCTAGTGTACTCTTGTATTTCTATTACAAGATATAGTTAATCTTGTAATAGTGAAATTGATTATTACTTGATCAATTTCTATAAATTATTCTTAAATTCTATAATATTTGTATAGGATAATACAAGAGTCTAGTGTACTCTTGTATTTCTATTACAAGATATAGTTAATCTTGTAATAGTGAAATTGATTACTTGATCAATTTCTATAAATACTTTTGTTCATTACAAACCAGGGGCGGATTCAGGTTTTGAGGTTAGAGGGGGCGTGTGACCAAGCAAATCAGGCGAGGGGTCTGGGGGCCGCCTAGGCCCCCAGAAGCTCTAGAATAAATGGTGCAAAATCCTGCATTCTGAGGATTTCATGAACACATTTTCCAGAAAATAATTGAAAGCCCATTCTAATGATAGTTTATAGTTTATCCACCCCCCCATCCTGTAATTACCCCCCCCATATTTTTCGTGTCAAGTTTTGATCCATCCCACATTTTTTACTTACTACAATTATAGGAAAAACAATTTTTCCCCCCAAAAAAGGTGGGGGTCCCCGCCTAGGCCCCCACATTCGAATAAATGCAAGCCCCCCCCACCCCCCAAACCATTTATACCCCGCCCTATGTTGAAGCCCCACCCCCCCCGTAAATGTATTTTAGCCACGGAGGAGTTTGAATATCCAGCACGTTTTTCCCGCCCCTTACATGACAAAAAAATTCTTTTCTACATGACAAGGGCCTGGGTTCCCCCCATACAAGACATAATCGATAAGCCGAGTCTCCCGCCAAACATTTCACATACATTAATATACCACAGTCCAACAAAAACCTCAAATCCCCATCCACTAAAAGAACTAAAATAATTCAATATTTGAATATGGTTTGTTTCCGCCCAAAAAATCTGAGCACCAAATACACACCAAAATGTAACATCTTAGACTGAATCCACCCCCCCACCCCATTTAATAACAGCTATATTTTTAGTGAGTGGGATTGATTTGATAATTATCAAACGTACGAATACAATACGAAAATACAAAGACCAAAATTTCCATATTAAATGATATGAAATATAACATAACTTTTATTCATTATAAAGAAATAAGATAAGGGCATATTCTAATTATTACATATTCTTGTACGATTTTCCGCTACTAATTTTGAGTAAAAATAGCATAAAAATTGAATGCGCCAATATTTCATGCAACAACAATAAAAACGAAAAAAATGTAAGAATAATTATAATAATATCATTTTTGATTTGATATATCAAAACAGTATCATCAGGCCAAAATGAATATAATAGATGATAATTTCGTTTGGATGAAAATAATGCAGATACATTTTTACCCAGTTGCAAAACCTTATATTTCATTCTAGAAAATGTAAAAAAAGAAAAGCTTTGTAACATCATATGTACCATTAGGTTGCAGATCTGTTTTTACTGAAATCCCTATATTAACCAATGGGTGATTCATAATAAATGACAGATCAGCCACCAGTAATTTTAATTTATAATTAATTGTTTTGTGACATAGATTTTTTTCATATATAAAACTACATGTCAAATTTTAAACTAGTTATTATGTATCACATTTAAGTTTCTTGGCCATTGGTGATTTTCTGTTGAGATTATAAAGATCATCTTACCTATAAACGAAATTTAAAAAAAAAAAACTAAAACAAGTCAGAATTAGCTGACAGTACCTAAATAGAAACAGGGCAAGGGAATTACGCGACTTTTGCATAGCAATGCCCTACAGTATTATACCATAACCAGTGGAAACGTGATCTTGCTAATGTGCACCCACGACCTTTTCAACGATTTACAATATTATGTGTATGATCATGTCCTAACTTAAACATTATGTCTAGGCTTACCGCCCCTTTTAGTTTGAGCTTTCGTGATTACCTCGCACTTCCCTCCACATGATCCTTATTACACATGTGTCCTTACACCTGTTAAAAGTCATGACATGACCGTAGTAGCCGTGACACTGATCGGGCCATAAATGTTCGATAAAGTATCTCTATCAGCACCAATTGATTGGCTACAAGGTTTATACGACGATCGTGATTATAGACATGTTTTAATGACTTCTCCGAATAGTTGTCAACCTAGAAGTCAGATGTTTATGTACACTCCGCGCCCAAAATTCAATAGTACAATCTGCTCTTGAAAAGTTCTTAATCAGAAAAATCTGAATCTGCACTTAGTATGTGAATGCATTTCGACCAGATTATTTTCCGCGGTACTTCTACCCTAGCCTGTCTTTGTAAGAAATCTAAAACATTTTATACCAATTATCAATAATATTTACGTTGATAGCTGGATCTGTATGTTAAGTAATCTTGTAAAACACTGTTTTGTATATGTGATGGCCCCCAGCCACTCGCCCCCTTACAAGAGTTTGTACATACTCCCACTACCGTCAGTTTTCGTACGTGAGTGTGCACATGCCCTTCCCTTAAAAAGTGATAAATGTTTATATCTAATAGAAGATTCCACACGCCCTAGGGAATAGACGACGACATATCATAGTCCGCCCACATAGAATCGTCCCCTGAGAATAGGCCCGTTCTCTCCCGCAATGACGTCCCGACATTTTTTGCAGTATAGCGAAATAAATTCCTGTCAGTTTCAAGCTCAGAGATGTAGAATTCAATGTAATGGTCGCAAATTGCATTAGTCTGCGGCGGGTTCGTTTTAGTGGTGGAGGTGCTTTGCCAAAAAATTTGTATGAAAAAATGGTTCGCATGCCAAAGAATATTGTACTTTGTGGGCGTTAGACGTTTATCATGCCTGAGTGTGGTGCAAGGTGGAGCCGATAAAATATCGTGTAGTTGTGATGGTTGAAAAGATGGTACAACGCTGACGAATGGTATTTTATGGGCTATCATGTGCGGCCGTGCTGGGGAGCAGACTCGAAAAAGTGTGCAGTTTGAGACCATGACAACGACTTACAAAAGAAAGCACTCACTTTACCACGCACTACGGCACCCATGAAAAAAGTCTTGATGTGTTATCAGCACCACACAGCCGATGTACACAACCCTAGCAGCCGTTCCAGGGGACACGTGGCCACGCACTATACCCCGCATGGGCAGCGCCCTCACGCCACGCCCTTCGGTCAATCGGAAAACGCGCAGGGCCTCCCACAGCCCCAAATCAGTCATTTAATATAAATCTTTTTCTTTGATCTCCTCGTTTCATGGGTGTTTGAGCTTTCGCCTATGCGCGATGCTAGCAACGGGATTGGATGTTGTTTAGTTGCACGACAGCACCTCTGGCCAAACCAATCTGGCAGGAGCCACCCGAATAGGTTTCTGTTTGGTCAGTTTAGTGCGTGGTGGCTTGCTGTGCCTTGTAGCTGCATGTTCCTTCCATCTGTCTAGGGTCTGTCATTATTTGTGCTTGGTTGGGGTGCTTCTGGCGGTGGTCGGGGTTTGTCGGTGGTGTTGGTGTGAGTAAGCTCAGGTGGGTTGTTGCAGTTCTCTTAAAGCTTTTGCCTTTGTGTGGTGGGCGTTTAGGTGGTGGCGGTGTTGGCGAAGGCTGTTGTTTGTGGGGGGGCGGTGCTCCGCGGGGTGCGGGCTTTGCTGGTGGGCGGCGTGAGTCTGCTTGCTTTTAAATCAGAACTGCAAATCACACTAATATACACCTTTATCGTATTGCTTATTTATATCTGGTATTGTTTATAGGTAAGTATGGTGCCGATCAACTTAGACTTTTGGGGGTGGTGAGTATGGCACCGCCCCTATAAAATATCTTATTCAGTTTTCATCAGGATGTGTGTATGCTATTTCATATAAGTTTGTGTGGCACAACCAAAAAGTGGGTTTGGAGTCGTAGCGACTGATTCAGATCTCCCGCCCAAATGCCAGAACAGCACTCACCCACCCAAAGACCAAGACCCAAGATGCCTCTTTTTCAGATTTGTTTTCAGTGGGCAGGGTGGTCCTCGTTTTCTCCCACCAAAATGCATTTTTTTATCATTGTCTTGTGGTTCATATGGGATACTGTATTATGTGGAGTGCGCACCATTGCGGGACCTCAATCCATCGGTCACCAAAATAGTTGTGTTTTGTTTGGGAAGTGTGTGGCCTACCCACCCAAAGCTGGTGCTGGTGCATGGAGCAGCTCTTGCCGTTTCGTGTGTACTTGACCATTTATATTAAAATGTAGGCACCCTCTGGCCCAGCCGCTCCCGCCACGTCAGGCGACCAGCACGGATAATTGTTGAAATGCCATCAAAGTACGCGTTATCAACTCCATAGTCGGTCTGCCTCAGTGCGTGGTTGGTCGAAAGAGATCAACGCTACCCAGGACCCGAAATCCATCGTCAATATTGTGTCAGAATTGATTTGAAGTTTGCGTCCACATAAATGAATACAAGTAATCTCACCTATTCTTTATATATTTATCTTGAGCCAATGTCACCGGTTGGGTCTGAGCGTTCTCAGAACATTAAGGGTTATTTCCTTCTTTCAAGCAAGAGTTGTGAAAAGATTTATGATTTT
>NW_027188234.1:0-31499 GCF_041381155.1 Argopecten irradians
GTGAGCTAGCAGAGTAAAATCAGCGGGGTATGGTTCAGTGAGCTAGCACTTGTAGTGAGCTGGCTTCGGTGGGGTATGATTAAGTGAAGTGCTAGTGGAGCTGGCACGATTAAGACAGTCGGTGGACGGGTGGGTATGGTTCAGTGAGCTGGCACTGTAGACGTCGGTGGGGAGATGGCATTGTAGACGTCGTCAGGAGTAAGACCAAGTAATGAGCTGGCACTGTAGAATTCGGTGGGGAATGTGATCAGTGAGCTGGCAAGTGTAAAGTCAGATTGAGAGTGAGCAAGTTACAGTAGACGGTGGGGTATGGTTAAGTACAGAGCTAAAGTTCGCCGGCGCATAGTTTAGACGTCCGGTAGCAAATGAGTCACTGTCGGAAGTGGGGGTATCATGGATTCATTCAGTGAGTGCAGCTGAGTATAGGTGAAGATATAGTCAGTGAGGAACCCATGTTTGGCGGAGGTATGGATTCAGTGAGCTAGCACCCTAAAGTTGGCGGAGATATGTTCAGTGAGCTAGCACCCTAAAGTTGGCGGGGGTATGGTTCAGTGAGCTAGCACTGTAAAGTCGGCGGGGGTATGGTTCAGTGAGCTATCACTGTAAAGTCAGCGGGGTAATGATTAAGTGAGCTAGCGCTGTAAAGTTGGCGGAGGTATGGTTTCAGTAAGCTAGCACTGTAAAGTCGGCGGGGTATGGTTCAGTAAGCTAGCACTGTAAAGTTGGCGGAGGTATGGTTCAGGGAGCTACATTGTAGCACTGTAAAGTCGGCGGAGGTATGGTTCAGTGAGCTAGCATTGTAAAAGTAGATTCAGTGAGCTAGCACTGTAAAGTTGGCGGAGGTATGATTCAGTGAGCTAGCACTGTAAAGTCGGCGGGGTATGATTCAGTGAAGCATTGTAAAGTTGGCGGAGGTATGATTCAGTGAGCTAGCACTGTAAAGTCGGAGGAGGTATGATTCAGTGAGCTAGCACTGTAAAGTTGGCGGAGGTATGGTTCAGTGAGCTAGCACTGTGAAGTCGGCGGGGTATGGTTCAGTAAGCTAGCACTGTAAAGTTGGCGGAGGTATGGTTCAGTGAGCTAGCACTGTAAAGTCGGAGGGGTATGATTCAGTGAGCTAGCATTGTAAAGTCGGCGGAGGTATGATTCAGTGAGCTAGCACTGTAAAGTCGGAGGAGGTATGATTCAGTGAGCTAGCATTGTAAAGTCGGCGGAGGTATGATTCAGTGAGCTAGCACTGTAAAGTCGAAGGGGTATGATTCAGTGAGCTCAATGAAGCTACAATGTATATTAGAAGGCTCTTGTTCATAGGGTATATGTTAATACAACCTATGTGTACTACTAGAAAGTAGCGGCCCTTTTTTATCTAAATTATCTATCTTGTATAGGAAGTCTCACTTGGATTTGTGAGAGAGTTGTGTGTTCTTAATCAAATTAGAACACAGTTTTAAACTAAAATTAAGATATTGTTTCTTCTGATGTTTACTAGAGGTCAAATGAAGGAGTCAAAGAATCACTGTTGATACATCAACATCTGCTATCATCAGAACAGTTTAAATCCAGTTAAATAATGTCTATTTACTGACCCTTTGTGGATATCATATGCATATGTTTAAGAATTTCATGGAAAGTTTTAACAACACATATATTGTCAGTATCCCATAAATGCAACAACTGCAAGTAACATGATGCTACCCAAGTTGGAACACTAAAGATAATTCTGAAAATGTTCTACATAGTGTAATTGGATCAGGATTTCTTTCCTACTAATTTACAAATAAAAACCTCCATTTTTCATTTCTTTTTTTTTTAGGGTTGACGCATGTCATTCCCTAATTATTTTTTACAAATTCATTATTTCAAATCTAAATCAAGACATTAGGCAATAGGGATGAAAAGAGCACGATTAAGTAACTATTTACTATCAACTTAATGTTTGTTTGGGAAAGTTATTTGCATTGCAAAATAATTTTTTTTCAAATGTCTTAAAAGTGTTTGAATTTGGGTAGTGTGACCTTAGATTGAAACCGGAGAAAAAGTATGTGAAAACCTACTATACAATAACATTACATTTCTCATTATACAGTGTCCAGTCTGTACAAGTTTTGTGTTAAAAGTTTTCTTAAAATAAAACATAAAAAAAAATGGTACTGTGTACATTTATTTTTATTAAATTAATACATATTAAAGATTATCACAGATTTCACATGATTTTACAGCACTGTCACATAAAGTTTGTGATCAACTGTAAATACTAAGTAAATATTTACACAATTTACAAAAAAAAAATACTGTACACACTGGGAACGAATCTGAAAATATGTTTTCCGCATCCAAATAAGGGTCCTAACATTTCACTTAAAAAGTGTTTGGAAAAAGTCACAGCCAGTTTAAATCTATAGACAACGTAATTGATAACTTTCAGATTCAAAAAGGACACTACCACAGGTCAGATTTGTCTTCATAATTGTTTTATGATAAGAACAGAAATTCTGGTGTAAAATTATATAAAAAGCATTTTCTGACGAATTGTGACAGAAAATCTCTATATATGAATTATCACAGTCACAATGGAGTCTGTCATTTGAAAAAATTATCATAAATATTCAAATACATCCGGAATTCTCTCAGAGAATTACAGTATTTGGCAGAGATAATGAAGATAAAGATAAGGAGAAGATAGTGTACCGTTTCAGTACAACAACAATTCTAAATATATTAACAATAGCTATCCAGCAGATTTATGTAAACAAAGATATACTTTAAAAAAAATCTGTTTGTTATGCTATTAGTATATATGTAGAAAAACAATATCTATAGATATTTTTTCATTTTTTCCCCCAAATGTTTTTTTGAAAGACTGATTTTCAAAAGGCAATAAATGCCTTAAAATCAGTAACATAATAAGCACAAAAATTAATGAACATGAAAATAAGATATTCAGCAGGATTTTTCACAATTCACATTTCAACAGAAAATTAGATTTCTATCAGATGGTCATTTTGACAAATATGAAACACAGATTTCGAGAATATGTGAATGTTCTACGCAAGGCTAACTTTCAGATCTTTTCCAATCAGTGTCCTGTGCAGCCTTTAGTAAGATCATAGAATTCTCATGATATTAACACTAGAGTCAAACGTTTGTGTGATCATGCCACTAGCTGTACAGGTGGCAGACGATGAGATGATGGAGGTCGAGAGCCCAAATCTAGGTAGGATATCTCGGAACGTAAACGCTTGATTTCCACCTGCTGCATTTCAATAATTTTCCTTTTCTCCTCCATGTCCTTTTCCATAAGAGCACTTGGTCCTTTAGCTGTGATGGCAGCAATGGCTGCGGTGTCGTTTTTGTTCTTCTTGCTGTGGAGTCCCATGGCTGCCTCAAGATCGTGGATTTGTGTCCTAGCTATCTTCAGCTCACGACGAAGGTCATTAATCTCCTTGATCAGAGACACATTTTCCTGAAAAACAAAAATATTTTATGCATAATATTTCTATCATATAAAAAAGCTCTAATTGAGAAATATATTTTTAGATATTTCTTTCATTACACACGATTAACTAAAATTCTTCAGTGTATAAATTTGTTATCGTTAAGTTTTTTGAGAGTAATGCTCGATTGATTGGTTTAAAAATCCTATTAACTAGGATCAGGGTTCAATTCAAGGAACCATGCTGGTTTAGGAGCTGAAGGAAAACCATAGTTCCCAGAGAATAAAAAAACACTCGAACTCGCAGCAATTCTGTCGTATGGGCGCTGACTGCGCAACCACATTGAGGATTCAAAATACTCTTTGACACCAGAGGTGAAAAGTTGAGGTAATATGTTGGTCCACTTTAGACCATCGCGGCCCTTATAAGAGAAATTAGATGATATTATGATCCTACCTGCATGATTCTGTAACATTGTCTGCCTCGGTGGATTTCTGAATTCCTTCGAAAGCTTTTTACGGAGAGGATGCGACAGATCGTTCAGATGTTCTCGCTGTCTGCTGTACTCTTTCTGTATGTCGCACAGCCCATCCACACTGGCAGATTCCGTCTGTAGTTAAGAAAAAAATATGGTTAGGTTTTATTGATTCGAGTTTTATTTGAAATTCATGCTTCTTTTGCCATTTTTGCAATATTGAGAGATCTGGTCTAGAAACAATGAATTCATGTATAACCTAAAATATCAAGAGAATACAAAAATGTATCGTTTATATCTTTTTTTCAAGAGTAATTATTTTCTCTTCATATCTTAATTAATCACTGTATCATGATCCTAGAATACAAGCAAATTTAATTTTTTGGACAACCTTTAACTTTCTAGATAGACCTTTAAAACAGAGATAACCATTAGTCGTGCGTGTTTACTAACCACATCTTCCTGAACATGTTTAGAATACAGCGCCTTAATGCTCTCCTTCAACATCTTAGGATCCTGTATATAGCCTACACAGTTGTGTAGATCTGTCTTAAATCTCTTCACTACCGCCTCGACGTCACGCACCCTATACAAAAACAAATCAATTTAGCAATATTAAAATTATTTTCATTTGGTTGATATCCAAAAATATGTATACAATGAAAAAGTAAAACTTTAAGACTTAGCATAAGAATCCAAGCTTAGTAGTACAAAAAAATTAAAATGAAATATTAAATAGTTTTAAAAAAAAATTATCAACAAACACTTTGCATTTCACAATATATAATATTTAAAACCTCTGAGAAAAGCTCTCTTGATGATGCTCTTTGAGTGTGACTTGACATTGTGTATTGAGGGTCAGTATGATGACCTTTGACCTACCTTCTGTCTTTCCTGGTGCATTTCCTTGTCTGTGGCTCGTAGTTTCTGTGTGAGCCTCCTTTATACTGTCGTTCCAGTCTGTGTGTTTCCATTGTTTGTGGAACCTACTCGAGCTCGCTCTACCATCATGTAATCCGATGGAAACCACGGTTAATATTACAATATACAGGTGGATGGTTTTGCTTCTACGATATAGCTCTCAAATGACTCAAAAATTGTGAGAATCCTACATAAAATTTAGAAAAAACGTCTGTCATTAAAAAGTAATTGAATTAACCATAATCTCTCCTGTATGAAAATAGGAAACAGGATAATATGACAGATAATAATAAGTTATGCTCTACAATTGTGGATTTTTACCTCTTGAATCTGATCCTTCATCCATCTTTGATATCATCTCACCTTGGCTCAAATCCTGTTTTCTTGACGAATACTTGATCTTATAGTCAAGCACTATAACTTTGAAAGTTTTCTACTAGATTCCTGGTTCATTCTTCATTCAAGTAGTTAGATTCTCTCTATCACTGTTAACAGAATAGTAGGAATCAATAATTTTTAAAATTTTCTATAATACCCACGAGTAAACTGGTAAACCCTAACATTACAATATTGGGGGCTTTTTTTTAATCCCTTTAACAGAAGAGAAAATTTTGATCGAATTAGAAAATTCATGACTGGAAATGATACTTTTCCTCATGGTCTTAGGAGCATTCTCTCTCTTTAATTAAAATGTTCAAAGTGATGAATTTGGAACAAAATATTTGGCGTGAATAAAACTAGTTCTCTGCACTCTTGGCGAGATTTCTCTTATACCGTTCCAATTTACCAAAAACACTACCAGCCTCGTCCCAAAACAATTCCAGCTTATTCGTTCTTGAACCTTATCCAGAATTGTAACGGTCTCTTTCTTGGCTCTCTCGTCTGTACGACCCATAATGTCCTTCATATCCAACCTATCTTCGGATCACATTAGTCCTGTTTTTGTGTCTCCAGCTTTGGAATTTCCTTAATTTCTTAACCTTGCTGAAATCATCAAATTTCTCGCCTGTAAGACTTGTTATAACTACTAAATAAACCCAAAACAAAAAGTAACTCATTAGATGTAGTCATTCTCTAACCCATCAACTTTATCTGTATGTAAATACAACACAACAATAACCTTAAGATTAGCTTTCTGTCAGTATTGAAAAATCTCACTCTTCTCAAAAATCATGTCATGTCTGTTTTAACGTCTTTCTTTGTGTTGAATTTCCATTTTGTACTCGAAATCATGTACATTGAAGGACTACATAGTAAAAGACTTAACAGTCTACTCCTCTCTAAAATATGTTATGCATTAAACGTTTTGAAGCTATAAACATAGATATGCACGCCTAAATTTTATAGTTTATTACGATTTTATGATCTTAATTTACTCCCTTTTTACCCTTATCATTAAATCCAGCTAAGAATTACCTTTTATATTCATAAATGCCACACTTTCCCCTCTAAGGTTTGATGTTGTCCTCTATTCAGCACGGAAGCCTGATCTCGTTGTTATTTTTGAGTCGAGGTATTTTCGATCGGCAAACTTCCTCGATCGGTTTACTTTGTCACTTCGTATTCATCATTCAGCGACTGTTCTTGCTTCATCATGAGGCGCTGTTTTATTCAGATAATGAAAGTTAAAAATTTTAAATGAAAAAAGATCTTATTGTTACCTTTCATTCACAAATATTTAACTCCAGGGGCATGTTCATTAATGCCCTTTCAGGAAAGTTGAGCATTTAAAATGCAAGCGTTTCAATTTCAAAATGTGTATGGTCAGCTTTGAAGGATAATATCTGCGGTACTTTTTAACATTATTGAGATCATTGTTATAAATAATACTGAATTCACAGCTAAAAAAATTATTTAGGTGCAATTATCAAACGGAATATGTTTTCTTCTACAGATACAAACTCTGATTAGTTATATTTTTCTCACCTCTACTACAAATGATAATTCTACACAGAACAGTTACCGCTTTTCAGAATTGGAGTCAAGATAGAGCTAAAATATTTCTGGATTTTAATTTACATCTCAAACGAGCCAAATCATACAGTACTGTCCCCACTTCTTTCAGTTGAGTGGTTTTCTCTTGAAGTTTTTGCTTTCTCGATATATACTCTGTACATATTCTTCTATTGCTCCTCACAGTTTTCACTTTCTTCTTTCTCTTGCAGCAAGACGAATCATATTCCTCCTGCATCTTCATTGTTTTGCTCTGTTGTTTCCTTGGAATTTCTCATTTTCCAACATCAAACTTCTGGTTATTTGGCAGATTCTGACAATTCAATACAAAGATTGGAAGATGAAAACACAAGTTGCTATCAATCAGTTTTTTAACAGACCAACTTATTGTCATATTTTAGTGAAGTCTTTTGTTTCATGAAAGATCAATAAATGGTAAAAAAAAAAAACCTCCTATGATCATTGATAAGTTACTGAAAGTCATTTTATCAAGTTAGTATTTGAATTATTGTGGATAGTTTACTATTGTTATAATCAACCGTCTGAGATCAGCAACCTTCTTTACTAGATGTAATGACATTACAATCGGATGCTGGCTTCAGGGTAGAATAACTCGTGTTACAAATAAACAAAAACCAAGGAGTCATGATTCCAACAAATTTGTCTTACCGAGATAAACAATTTGCTCGCCGCTTGGAGTTCCTTAGTATGTTTGTCCATTACTTCCCTCATTTCTTCCTCATGTTTGGCCCTCCTCTTTATCTTTATCTGTCTTTCAGGACCTGTTAGAATTCAAATAGGATATATTTTGATAATTAGCTTTTGAAAAAAATACGCATGGGAGAAAAAAAAAGAACCAGGTGGTACTTAAAGATTTAGGATAACTAATAAACTTTCCAAGAAATAAGATATTTTTAAAATCATCTAAGTTTTAACATTTATAAACCGCAGTGACAGATATAATAAATTTACCTGATTTTTGGTTTTTAAGGCCTCCATTTCCTGAATAAAACTTTTCTGGTGAGTTCCTTGATCTTTTCGTTGTAGTTCATATCCTTCAGACGGAGCTGATAATCGTTCTCGAGTTTCAGTTCATCATTTCTTGTCTTCAGATCAACTCACATCTATGTGTGTTCTATAAAAAATAAAAAGACAGAATGTTTAAGCTTTATCTTAAATGTAAACTTTTTGATAATAAAGCTAATTCTTTTTTGCTTCTAAATTTTTTTCTATTATTGTAATAGACAGAAATCCACCAAAAAACACTGTATGGACATAAAAATGCTAAAATGGATGAATGTATAAAAAGGGAAAGGAAAATACAAACTTTTTTTGTCTCCTATCTTTTTTTTTTTATGGACTCACCAGCATTTTTCTTAATACTTAATATGGTTCTGAAAATATTTTCTTAATTATGATTTTTTCGATACATTCACACTATTATTATCCACATCTGACGTTACCTTTTTCTTCCAAATCACTTTTAGTGATGAGGATCTCCTCTGCCCAGCCCCACTTCCTTGTCTCTCTTCAGACACGCACGCCCTTCCTTATCCTGGATCTTCATCATAGGATCACAGAAGCATCCTCGGACACTGTAACTAGGTACTGCGTCGTCATAAACTGATTTTTCATCTGTAAGAAAACAATATAATGGGTTAAACTCAAGTCTAATAACAATTCATAAACTTTCGGGTAATATATAAATAAATAAATCTGAAAAGATAACTGAGATAGTTGAATTCCACTACCAGATAAAATCATTATTTTAATTTCAGTATCATTACTATTGTAGAATTTTCAAAAAATTTACCACATTATATTATTTTTGCTATATATATTAAGGAACCTTTTAGTGTAAACTTTAAAGACAGGACATCCCCAAAAAAAAAATTGCGGGGGGGGCTTAAAAGTAGGTACAAATGAATTCTTATAACTCAGATAAAGAAATCAAACCTTCAAATTGAATTGTGTAATTTGCGAACTTATCATCTTTTTTGAATTGGTTTGTTCTTTTACAGTTTAACAAGTGACATTTATATTACTACTTTGATTAAAAATCAGTATTTTTAAATGTTTTAAGGGGTTTACACATCCTCAATAAATAACACTAATATTGTTACCTTGGTTATTTGGCTACCGTGACCAGAATTGTTCTGTCCATTCTCCTGGTGGGTTTTAAGAGGGAAACATTCATTCGACCAAAGTGTTCCTTTCACAGTACCAGCAAACAACATCCTCCACGAATGGGACAATGCCACACTGCTCAACGTCATTTCTCCTGCTTCAATCTGGACGTAGGATCTGCAAGTTTTCCATTAATAAAACTTTTTCATATCATTGAAAAAAATCATATATTGATAAATCTAAATTTTTGTAAACAAGATTTAAAAAGTGAATCCTAGAATATTAAATAATTGTGGGTTTTTTCCACATCAGTTTCATAATGAATATTAATGACGTTAATAAAATAAATGTTGTCAATAAGGGCAAAATTTAAATGATTAATTTTCTTATGGTATCATTTTTCAGTTCAATGTTTGAATATGAAAATTTACCTGTGCGGTCTCGCAATCTCTTTCAAAAGTCCTTGTCAGAACCAACGGCAAATGTGGCTTTTCCGTCTTGGTGTGACAGCCACTCCAGTTATTAGAGCCACAAGATTTGAGCCGTCGCTCTTCTCCAACCCTTTTCCCGGAGTAGGTTTCCCCAATCATAAACGGCTCCATCCCCTCCACAGGCACACCATCTTTGCTGTCGTCAGAGCTCCACACAATCGACCTCACTTTTACCGTTGTGACCTTTCAGGTTTGAGGTAATTTTCGAATGTTTGAAGTGGAGTAGATCTGGATCACATTGCTGTGTACTGCGGCAAAACAAGTGGCCGCCATTGCTGAAGCCACAACTGTAGACAAAGATTAACAGTTGGTCACACAAGACCATGGCTAAATTTTTTACAAATTGTTTCTATATTTGAGTTAAAGTTATTTCCTTTAAAAAAAATTTCAGCAGAAATTATGACACATTCCTGTCACGTTTTTTCAAGTAAAAATTCTAATTGTGTTGGTCAAAACACGGTTCAACATTACTGCTACTGGATATTTCTTACTTCAATATTTGCTTATTGAAAAATAAAAAACAACAAAAAAATCATTTTTTCTAATCAATAAAAAACTTTGGGTACTCTGAAAACAATCTCTTGTTGCATTTATACAGTAATATTTTTGATACAGCATGCCAATTATTTTACCTCTCTACATCCCACTAATGGTGAAATTCTTTAAAATGTTTCCTGATGTACATCATATTAGATGGCTTCATTCTAACGAATCGGAGTTTATCGCTGAAGGAAACAAGGACTGTAAAGAACCAGAAGGGATGAAGGGCAAATACTGTAAAGGCTTCCTCAGCAAAAACTCCTTGTACAGAGCTCAATGGTTACTGCAAAGATAAAATTAAGGTTGTTTTAATTATTCTAAAAATTGTGAAAACAAGTTATGCGTCAACTTACATTAGTTATGGTTGTCTTTTCCCAGGGAAAAATACAAAGGGCATTGATTCTTACCTATTGGGGAGGTAGAGAAATCCAAAAATGATCATGTAAGTAAATTTTCATACCATTTTTCATGTAAAAAAAACTAGGGAAATCAAATTAAAGCCAGGTTTGCAACAGAAAACAAGTATCTGTGACTTATGTACTAAAGTTATGGCAATTTATATAAGGATTAAAAAGTAGATTTTTTTTATATTATGAGTCAGTTGCTGACCCCAGTAGCTTAATGGCATTACTTATATTCCATGTCCTTGGTTTGATTATATTTCTCGAATTTTACATTATCTATTATTAATTAGTTATCGTTACCATTTATCAATTAATTCCAGATGCGGTCTGTTTTCCCATCATGTGTAAGCTAGTTGGCTATCCGAGGCTTTCTGAAACAAACAATCAAGTCCGGTGATTTTGACCGTAATGGAAAAACGGGATGGGCTAAGTACCTCAAAAGTGAGGCCTGATCACCCTAGGCTCTTAAAAAAAGAAGTTCATTATTTTATCAGTGATAGATTCTTATATCTACACTCAGTAGACAGTGTATTCAAATAAGTACAAAAAATTTGGGGAAATGATTTTTTTGCTGTGAGCAGAAATAAAATTCTCATTTAACTGTATGTGAAATATGAATTTAGAATATGGGTAAAATCTATCACGAGAGGACTATCCTGCCAGCCTTTACCTTTCCTAGAATCAGCCCACTTGGCAGTGTAAGGTAGTAAGAGCGCTGACTAAGGTCTGTACTAGGGACACAAGGGTCTCCTCAGACAGGACTGACCCGTCTCGACAAGTTTATCAGCTGCTGCTGGGCTTGGTACGAGGGTCGGCACTGTTGGTTATCTGGTGGGATCTAAAGGAAAAATTATCGTCAACAAATTTGTCATATAGTTAAATTGTACAATTTAACATACAAAAAAAATATTTTTCGATGTTATTCTCTATTTGCATATTTACAGATTGATCTGGCCTTTTGGCAGGTAGGTATTGATTTGTGGACATTCATGGCCCAGATATACATGCATAATGTCACACTTTTAGATAATAATGATGTGAGTTTCACAAAAAATAATGAAGAATCTTTGTTGGTATTAAAAATAATATATCAGCTTTCTAGAAGATTTTTTTTTTGTAATAGATCATGAAATTTTTTATTTTCATTTTATTAACAGAAGTACAGTTTACCTTTATTTCTCTTGTTTTCTTGAAGAAGTCTTTGTCGTCTGTTTTCTCAAACAAATGCACGGTACCAGGACCACAGGAGCAAGCAAATCCCTTAGAGTAAGCAACAATGGCCGACACTTGTGGAATGACTGGGATAGTAGAAACATCCTCTCCTTCATGTGCCCGTCTAAATAGCAAAAGATAATCACATGTAAAATTAATAAATCTATTGACTCTGCCATGTGCTTTTTAATTGGTCTATATTATTATTATATACCTAAAACCTATTGGTATATATGAATTATGCAACTTTCTAAAATCTAATACCAATCACTTTTGTAGCTTTATCAATGTTATAGTTATATATATTGATAAATCAAATCAGAATGAATCAGTCTCTTGTAGATTAGATTAAATGTGATTGGGTCTCAGCTGTCTTGAAAAAGATGTACTCTTCTTTAATAATATTGTCACACTAAATCGAAACACCTTTCTTAAGCTCCAATGCTAGATTCATTCTTAAATCACTTACCCAGCTTCTCTTTGTTGAGCTCCAATATTAAATTCATTCTTCAATTCACCAGCTTCAAATAAGAGAAGTCGCCCAGTGTCTGTACCGACAATGATACGTTCCTCAGAAACCCAGGCGTGGCATAGGTAGTTTTGTGGTTCCATCTTTTGGAAGTTGAAAGTTTTAAGGTTTCCTTCACTGTAGCGGAAATGTTTGAAGATACCATTTCCGACAACACAAAGCTGAGTGTTGTCCTGAGGGTTGAAGCTGACCTGTGTACAAAGAGATGATAATCATTACAAACAAAATGAAGATAATTGAAATTAAAAAAAAAATTCTATCTATTTTATCAGTATTTTCATTTAATTCTTCAAAGACATTTTACTTTAACTTGAAATAATTATCTTGCATAAAAACGAAAAGGAAATTAAAAATTAGATCAAACTTTTTCATTTTGATTTGTCAATATCTTCACCTTAGAGAAAAAGTAAAAGGCATGCATAGCTGTAAAAGATTACATTGACAATATCTTGATAAAGATGTTTAACAAAGCGTCTGTATACCTGATATACTGGTGGATTGGTCTGGGGATTAGATGTTTTTGTGACTGCCATTACTTTTGATTTCTCCCATGTCCAATAAAGCAATGTATAATCAGGTTTTCCCGCCTTGAGCAACCAAGTATTTGGAATCTGGTGAAAATGCCAAGCTGACAAATTCATTTGACTGAACATCTGGTGAGCTCAGAACCTTCCTTTTCCTCAGGCTATGAAGATCATAAATAGTAATTGTTGGTTTCTCTCCTTTCTCAGCAATTGCTACATATCTTCTGTTAGGACTGACAGCTAATGCTGTCATCCCTTCACTTTTATCTGTGCCAGGAATGAATTTCTGTGATTTTTGGTCAATATTGTATAGAATACAATTTGCCCCAGAGGGGTAAACAATGGTCTGTTCATCATGATAGCAAATGTTACCAGTCACACCTGGCTTGAGACCAAAGATGTGCTTGGCTTGTGCAATTGCTATTGACATGTTTGTTTTTGTTCCTCACAACCTGAAAACACAAAAACGTTATTAGAAACAAGTCCATTGATATAATGCAGCTGGTTATTTGAAGGTGGGTGCGATAGAATTTCTGAACTATCTCAAGTTAACTAAATATCTAATCATCCAGTATCAATGCCATTCAATGGGCAATATAATGGCAACAATTTTTCTCGTGGCTGTATAATGGGACTAATTCACATACCACGTGATACCCGATAACGATTGTGCGGGACTAATATCTCTTGTTAATCTCTCCACTGAAATGACGTTACCATCACCAATAGAAACAATAGTCCCGCTCAAACATTATCTGGTATCACATGGTACATGAATGAGTCCCATGGTAAAACTAAAAGTTATTAAAAGTACTCAGTGGCCTTATGTCGGATGCTTAATATAATTTGTAAATCGGGAAAAAGTGTTATTTTAACAATATCAACAACAAAACAATTTATGAGAGCTCTCAGTATCTGTCACCAATAATATACACAAACTTCTAAGTAACCCTGACTAACCCACGACTTTGATAACAAGTAGATGATGAATATATATATATATATATAGCTAGAGCAGTGTCACAAATCCAAGACATACAATTTGAAAAAAAAAAAAAACAAGCGTGAATGGTGTGAGTTATGTGTGGTAGTAAATTAAAGGAAAGAACCTAAGATCTCCACATAGTAGATCCATAAATTACATAATAAACATGCCTTTCTTTATGACACATACGTAAAATGAATAGACTTACAGGATTGTCTACATATTTTGTATGTAGAATGTGCAATATGCATATGACTATGTAACTTTGGATTCCTTCTATTTTATTTTCCAGACGAGTGTCTGCTGATACACAATATTCAAATTATTCTTTTACATAGCCTATGTTTCATGTGGATAAATAATTGTATAATCTGTAACAGATTACTGATATACGTTAAAATTAGGAATGCCGGGACTGTCGTACTATGATGTCGTACACACACCATGTCAGGCAGGTGTGTGTACAACTGTGTACAGGAAAACTGATCATTCAGCCTCACAGGTAAAATCTAATACATGCGTTTGATGCAATATATGCATCTGATTATATCAGTTTTATTCGTGTGTCTAGATCGATTATCACAATAACAACATATCGAGATAAACAAAATTAGACGGCACGACGTTACGTTGTCACCAAACATAAACACATTAGGAATCAGGTGAAAAAACCACCGTTTGCATTCTCTAATGAAATTCTAGATGATCTACCGCATTCTAATTACATTACAAATGAAGCGATATTGATTCCTATTCTGTAAATTAGATTGCTTGCACATATACTTGCCTTAGTTGCTGGATTTTCACTAAAATCAAGGTATCATCGATACCTGTTGAAGTTGTTGAATGTGGTTGCTGTTGGATACAATGCGCGGGCAATTAGGATTTCCGTTTCCTGTTTTCGACATCAAAATCGCGCTCAGTTGAATGTTTGCGCTTAACTAAACTCATAGCTGTAATACTCAAACATTTTACATATTAAGATTCCGATGTGAATCGAAAACGAAACAAGACTGAGATAAGTATGCCGTGTCGAACAAACGGTATTTTTAGGTCCTTTCGTTTGTTTACGGTGGCAAGACTTAATCATACAAGCTCCTCATGTTCGATGTATACATCTGTTCTAAACAAATGCATGTCACCAAGAAATATCCTCCTATCAAACCAATGCGTGTTGGCCTACCAGTCAAGATGGCCAAAGTCAAATTTATTGTGTAAAGAAAATTTTCGTTATTGTGCTACATCTTGTGATAATAATTCAAGTGAACATATTCTCGGTGATTCCGTGTCTTTTATGACTACAACTGATTCACAAACTGCTTCAGAACTCCAACCTTCTATGTATGTGTATAAAAACTTCATATCACCAGATGAAGAACAACAATTATTCAACGAAATCGAGCCATATATGAAACGACTTCGGTATGAATACGACCATTGGGATGGTGTAAGTATAACAGTTCTGAAGTAGTTGAATTTAATCAATATTTGATTAAGTTATGACAAACATCAAGTGTCAGTGTATTGAAGTATGTGCACGACTGCATGTGCATTCAATGCAGGACAGTCTTGTAGTGCATTAATTTAATTTTATGGGTGATTCATATTATATGCAAGATTAATTTTATCTGTCATTCTTAAAATAATTTTACATTAAATGTCATTTAGCAGTTTTGTTACAAAGAGCTCAATAGATATATGTACTGTATTCGACCCAATAAGCGCTGAAGGGCGCTTATAGAATTGAAGGAAATAAGTGAGGGGGGAGCTTAATGAAAATGTAACAGGAGAGGAGAAAATGTAGCGGCCAGAACGAACTTTGGACCCTTCGAACACGAGCCGAGTGCTCTACCGACTGAGCTACCTGGTCACCAATGATTGACCCAGTCCGATCCTGCTACACACCTCCATTCTTTCTCAAAGTCTTCACCCTTAAGACATACGAGACCCTTACACCATCACCAACAGTTATTTAGTTGGGGTCCAATTTTGTAACAGGAGAGGAGAAAATGTTGCGGCCAGACCAGGATTCGAACCTTTGACCCTCTGAACACTTGACGAGTGCTCTACTGACTGAGCTACATGGTCACCCATGATTGACCCAGTTTAATCCCACAACAGAAACAAATGGAAACCAACAATGTTTTAAGATTTTCAGTCTGTATTAAATTTGAAGTAAGTGAAATTGAAGCCTAAAAGGGGAGAGGCACTTATTGAGTCGAATACGGTACTTTTTCACTTTTTGGGTCAAATAAGGTACTTTGTGTTACCTCCTTTAGCATGAATGAGACATATCAATGTCTATTAAAGATTTTAACACAAAATGTCTTTGTTATGTAATTTATAAACTGTGATCATTTTCTTCCTTTGAGTATATATACATTACTAGTATAATTATTTACAGGCTATTCAAGGGTACAGAGAAACTGAGAGGAGAAAATGGACTAAGAAAAATGAAGCTGTTTTAAAGAGAGTTGGGGACCTAGCATTTCCCCCTGATGTACAGCCCTTGGCACACGTCCACATCCTAGATTTGAGCAAAGATGGACACATAAAACCACACATAGATGCTGTTAGAGTATGATTTCATTGCTTGTACTTTTTCCTTAACAGATAGTTTTATTTTTTCAAATTACAACATGCGAAATTTACATGTAAATATATTTATAAATTATAATTAGAGAACACAGGGACACAAACAATAGTGATTTTTTTTTTTTAAATACACAAATGTACTGAAATAAGAATTTATCTTGTCTAATTCAAAACGCATGAAAGAATGCAAAGAAACCCTTTTGATTTGTTTTCCTTCAATAGTTTTTACTGACTGGTAGAATTAGACAGATTTTTTTTTTGTATTTGATGAGTTATTGTTTGTTACACAAAATATTTAAGAACATCATTGGAGACTTAGGATTGATTGCACTATGTTACACTTGTCACCAATTCAGAATGACCATCAAAATAATTTAAATTTTGCAGGGTTTTCCAGTTTATAAAGTCTATGATAGCAAGATTCCACTGTAGAAGTACATTACTTATTGCTAATAATTAAGTAAAAACTACACAGATCCATATTTTGGTTTATATTGTAGTTTTGTGGTAGCACGATAGCAGGGTTGTGTTTACTATCCCCTTGTGTGATGCGTCTTGTCCACGATAAAGATAAACAGCGATGGGCAGACATTCTTCTAGACAGAAGATCTCTCTACATAATGAAGTAAGAAAGAAGAAAAAAGTTAAATAAAGATTGTCTTAATAACAAACTATTTCACAGTTTCACTGGTAGCTGGCTTAATTGTCAGTCTGGAGACTAACAGGACAATTAAACAGACTCCAAAGTATTGATGCATTTTCAGCTTTTCCCCCTACACCAACAACTACAGTCTTTTTCATAAAGAAGAGGGGAAATGGGATTCCTGTGGGAGTAATTTGACCAGATCTGGTTTGGTGGAAAGTGAATTAATGTAGTACTTACACAGTGTTCTCCCTTCTCCCTGAGGATATTGTCAATTGAGAAGTGTAAAGTATTATTAGCTGTTATAATAACGAGGTAAAAATAAGTTCCTCCATGTCCCCTTGTTCTTATATTGTATAATGCATAAACTTCCCATATACATTTATAGTACCTAGGAATTCTTTATATTACAAACTAATGTAAATAAAAGTTCATAAAAGAATGTTTTGTTGTCTTACAGGGATGCTGCCAGATATGATTATACACATGAAGTGCTATCAAATGAGGAGTCTGTTTTCAATGGTCACCCTGTGCCCAAGGATAGACGGATATCAGTGATAATGCGCAATGAACCTGTCGAATGAGTCTTTTAAATGTTAATATTTATTTTTAATAAAGCATTTCTTTGTTTTAATTTGTGTTTGTATCCTCTATCTAAAGCCGTGGCAAATGTCATTCAATGAAAGAAAGACATAAAACAGTGATTCTTCTGGCTCAACGATAACTGCAATATTGTAGCTCAAAAGACTTTTTGACAGATAGAAGTGTCGTGTTTAGAAGAGGCCATAAGGATGAGTCAAGTGAAAGATGCATATTACCATTTTGGCTTCAATTCAATGCTCACCCCTGTGAGGAAGACACTGGATTCTGTCTTCTGCTGATCAATGCTCACCCTTGTGCGGAAGACACTGGATTCTGTCTTCTGGCTGAGACACATCATAGTATGTAAATTCCTGCTTAGCACTCCGCACCAAGCATGAGGAGTGGGGCGACTGGCTTAGCTGTAGTCAGCTAGTACAAAATGATAATGATAGGGTGAAGTTTGTTTGCTCCGTGTCTTTGACGGGCATGCTTAAGTGAGAGCATTTTAAAAATGAACAATGGTACCACTCTAACAAAGAGGCCCAACACGACCGCATGTCCATCAAATTGTGTGTTCAATCTATCTCAATATTAGACTTGCATGAATAGAATATTGTAGGTGCTTTTTGAGGAAGAGTGGTTACACATTTCATTCGTCAACTTCATACAATTTGGGAACTCTACGCCAGACTTTCTGGGAGATCACTAGAATAACTCCCTCTGTGAAATAGGAAAACTTTTTAAAGTAAACTTGTCAAAATAAAAAATGAACACCTCTTGTCATATTTGTGACCCGTTCCCTTTATCAGTGACCCGGATATACATTTTAAATATACCTGTATAATTCGTTTTAAAAACCTCGGTACCCTTCACATATAAGCAAGGGTATATAGAATAGACACTGTTTAAAGTCAGTTTTTGTCGGTTTAATTGTTTGACTTTAATGTCGTATAACTCGTATTCCAGGCCAGGCAAGCTTTACAACCCAAATATCGGGTATACTTTTCTTAAAGATATCGGCTTTTATTAATTCACTGTATTGATATATTTTGCAAATATGTGATCAATTTGTCAAATATGGTTGGTATCCGATTTCTTTTACCAATAATGACATTAACAGATGGAATGTCCATCTGTCCGTTTCTAAAAGTTCTAACGGACAAAACTCCTTCTTCAAAACCTAAGTAGCTGACTGACGTTTAAAATTGTAAGGACAGTAACATATTGTTCTAAATAATGTCTTCAATGGGCTTTATTAAAACATGATGATAGATAAATTAAGTTTGTTAAATAAAGCTTAATCAACTTGGAAAAGAATGTACTACACATCATACTACGCCTAGCTCATTATCAATATTTTTTGGCGGGATAAACTTTAATGGATATCCCTGCTGCAAAATAATTGTCTATCACGACGTTAACATACATGTACTGAGCGATTCGTGGCTAAATTTAAATTTTTACTTCACATTTATATTTTATGTGTTGATATAAAATGATTAAACATGGCAACAGAATCATACGCTTATAGAATCTAACATCATGCACTTTCTCTGAAAATTAATTTGGAACTACCAGAGATTTAATTAAATTATCTATGTCTGGGAATTACAGCATAATTTCACCTGACGCCTGTGATTTCACCAACACATGATTACTCAAAAATTCCAATTAATTGATTATTCATAATATAAACAAGGAGCCGCAAAGCTTGGCATTATCCCCCGCGCCCAGTTGTGTATGAAAGCTCAAACATAAAATAAATGAAGCTCATTGTAACTAAGAGTTTAAATCTTGATACAACTAGAGCACTAGAAATAAGTTTCCATGGTAACAGAAAAAGAAATAGAAAGGAAACTTTAAAGTTCCCATTAGCACAACTAGAGCACTAGCCTAACATGTACAGAAAGTTTCGTGTAGCCAAGTTGAATGGTTTTCGATTATAGCCCGGAATAGAAAGGAAACTTTAATAATATGGTATTTTTTTAATAAATTTCCATGGTAACAGAAAAAGTATTGAAAATGGAAGGTTCCCATTAGAAAAAGGCACAACTAGAGCACTAGCCTAACATGTACAGAAAGTTTCGTGTAGCCAAATTGAACGGTTTTCGAGTTATAGCCCGGAATAGAAAGGAAACTTTAATAATATGGTATTTTTGAATAAGTTTCCATGGTAACAGAAAAAGTATCGAAAATGAAAGGTTCCCATTAGCAAAAGGCACAACTAGAGCACTAGCCTAACATGTACAGAAAGTTTCGTGTAGCCAAGTTGAACGGTTTAGGAGTTATAGCCCGGAAACGATACCCGGACGGACGGACGGACGGACGCACGCACGGACGGACGGACAGAGCCCAAATCAATATCCCCCGCAAACGCGTTTCGCGGGGGATAAAAAACTGCATGTCCGTCTAGTTATTACGGTCGAACCGGTTGATCCGTCTTTTGTATACCCCTTGGTGCCCCTTGGGTATTAGTGTACAGTAAGACCGAATGGCCATGGGTGAGATTTTCATTAAGCAGAAAGCCCCTGTTTTATTATATGCATAAAAAAAATAAAAAATGTATATATCCTAAAATTGGTGAATTCAATCTAGAGAATTATATGCAGGCTTCACATTTGCATAAAGAAATTCCCCAAAATGGGTTCGAGATTAATGGTTTAGAGGGTATCCGAATGTGCGTCTAAGATGGAAAAACTCAATACTGTAGCAGCAGAAATTGATAGCTGGGGTACGAGGTAAGATTGCTCAAAAGTTTAATGATATACCTATGTCGAAATAGGCTCTGTTCCGCTATCACGGCAGTGATGCTTGGTTTTTAAACTGTGTTCAAGAAAAAAAATTCTCCTAGAGGGGGTGTAATTTTGGGTTAAAAATCCCAATTTTTTGCATTTTTTCAAAAAAACAAATTTGGTTACCATGGTTTTTACAGGCTCACAAAACCACAAAAAGCGGACCTGTCCAAAATTGAACTCTGCATAACTATTGCAAATGTTGTGTAGATTAAAAAATATATATACTTTTATATAGATGTTATTTAAGGTTAAAAAGCTGTGTGTACATAATTAAAGCCTGCACTTTATTTTGCTGAATTTTTCAAATCTACTGTACACTGCCACCTTGGTGCAATAATAGACTGGTTCCCGCCTCAGTTACCTCCCTTGCGTACGCTTCACTGAGGACCGGTGGACCGAGAGACCACAATTAACTCTGCTATATGTTTCATTGTAACGTTAAAATTCATAATAAATTCCCAAAAATTTCGTTGACAAGTTTCCATCTAACCTGGTCAAGGTCAATATCCGAGGAACAAATTCTGAAAGTTTCAACCTAGCATGACCGGCATTTTCTCAAGATATCTGTCATCAAGTGTCACCATGTGCCAATTATATACATCCGGGTCATGGGTTGGGGTCAAAACAGGACTTTTTACACAGGATCCTGGAGCAATAAAAACATAAGAAAATTCAGTATTTTACACTATAACAGTTAATTTGACATATACACTACACATCTACATTAAATTTGTTGGCAAATACCAAGTTCACAGGGGCATGCTGCATGTTTTCATAAAATACATACATTTCTGAAGGGACTTCATTCGTGGGTACTGAAACCGGAAGTATGTAATTGTGGTCTCAGTCCTATTATAGGAGACTAAATTTTTTGAAAAATATAAAATAGGTATTTTCATAAACTAGAAGCTATTTGCAACAACTCTGTGAAAACAGAATTACTCTAAGACAAATAGAACATGAGTTAGAGAGACTTTAATTACCCCCCCTTACACTGAGAATCCTTGCCCAATTTTACACACATTTACATTACATATTTCACTTAACATGTGTTAGGAAAAATGAAACAGATTTTTCAATAATTGACATATTTCAGTTCTGTAAACTGAAATCAAATCTGCAATAATTTCTGCATATAATGTTTACAGACTGGTTTTTCATATTAAGTTTTAACTTTAATTTAAAACAAACTTAAAACAATTTTTTGAAAAATTTCCCAAAGTTTTGAATTTAAATGAATATTTACAATGTTTTTTAAGCACTAATAATCCTCAGATGAGACAAGAAATTATCTATAGACAACAGTAAAGACTTCCATTGACCAATCACAGCAAATGACCACCCATGGCCTCACTAACAGACACTTGTATACAGACAGCACTTAACCCTATGTGCCAAAGGCAGGGGGGGTGCCCTGTAGGGCTTTTATCTTAAATGACAAGGCTCTCACAGCTTCTGAAACACAACTGATGATTGTTCTGATACAGACAATGATTGTGTATATCACAATATTTACACATCACCTAAATTCATTGTCCTGAGAACTTCTGACCAGTACAGACTGACCACTGCTACTTGCAACAGTAAAAGCCAACATGAAAGGAGAAAGATTGAGAAGACAAACTTATTTCAAGCCTGGGAATGTACCAACAAATAAGGGACAGACATCAGGGAAAGAATCCAACACACCTGTACCAAGGGAAACGACACCAGTGCTTACCAGAAGACTGACTACCAAGGAAATGGAGCTGGTAACCAAGCCTAGTTCAGACGGCCTATCCCTGGTATCTGCTGACTCTGAAGACCGACCCTGTCCAACAAGGATCCTGCGTCCTGCATGCAGTCCACCAAAAGAGCCAGACTCTGAAATTCCTGAAATAGAAGGAAACCGAATTGTAGATGTTGTGCTCATGGTGGAGATGTGGAACAATGTGATAAGCCTCCATGCCTCACAGACAGACCAGAATTGCCAAGTACCAGACTTTAAACTGGACACTGAGCGTAGGAGGGCCCTGGGATGGAGCTGTGCTGTAAAATGTGAGAAGTGTCAATACAGGTCACCACTGTACAAGCTGTACAGGGAAGCGGACTCGAACAAGCGCGGACCAAAGCCAGCCTTAATCAACAAGTACCTGCCCTCAGCTTTGTGTGGCCAGGCTGTCAGCACCAAAGGAGCCCGACTGATTTTAGGGCACCTGAATATACCAGCAGGAGCCAAGAGTGGAATGCAGCGCCAAGCAAACCAAGTGTCCAGAGATATTACAGCCTTGAATAAAATAGACATGTCAGAGAAGACCAAACTGGTGGTAGAAGCCAACACCCTGAGAGGAGACGAGTCACCGAGCACCATTGGACTAGCAGTAGATGGCCGATACAACAGCACAACATTTGGCAGTGCTAAGAAGCCCGGACTGAATGCCTCTCAGGGAATCAGCCTCGGTATCGAGACATGTACACCAAAAAAGTACATACTGGGCCGTGCTCTGCACAACAAACTGTGCTGGACAGGTGCTTGGCTGAGAGGGAAAGGCTATGACGTCAAGTGTCCTGGTGGTCACCCTGACTGTACAGCCAACATCGAACGACATGACGGCCTTTCCGAGTATGCCATGGGAAAGGACATCGGAGACCAGCTTACCAGTCAGGGTGTGCTGATAAGATATGCTACGACAGATGGGGACGGAACGGGAGCCAAAGGCCTGGAGGAAGCCATGAAAGCCTTGCATCCAATGTGGAAAGTGGAGAGACTGGCTGACCCAACACACGTTGGCAGAGCACTGTTCCGGAAATGCAACAGTGCTAAGTTCAGCGAGTCCATGTTTCCAGGCCGTACCAGACAGATGAGAGCACATGTGCAGAAGATATTTTCACAAGACTTGAAAGCCAGAAGTAGTTTGGTTTTCAAGTCATTGATGAAAACACACAAGGGAGACATAGACACTATCACAAGCCTGTTACCCTCCGTGCTAGATGCCACTGTTTCGTGCTATGCTGGTGACTGTGCCAAATGCAAACAACATTCTGTAGTGTGCTCTGGAGATGACGGCGACAACTGGTGGCTACGTTCAATGTTCCTGAGTTCGAACCAGATACATCACCTTCAGATGACACCAGAAGACCAGAGTTTACTATTGAGCTCCTCAAAATGAGACTCAGCACAGAAGCTGTCACATCAATGAGGCTAAACACATCGACCCAGAAGAATGAAGGCTGTCACCGGAGCATAAATGTGGCTCTACCAAAGCACCAGAACTTCGGGAGAAATGCAGAGGGAAGATTGGATAACACAATATTAACACTTAACAACACCGCAGGCATAGCCATACAGCAGAAAGTTCAATATTTTGGTGGTACTCTGTGTGGGAAGGTCAAGCACAAGCTCAATCAACTCAGCACAGAGGAAATCTATCAACGGGAATACCAATACAAACCAACGGTCCAAAAGAGAAGTCTGGCATCAGTAGCTGAACAGTATAAGGAACATGCAAAAAAGTCCAAGTCTGCTCGGAAGTCCGACTACAGGAAAGGCCAGCTGGATCCCACCATTCACCAATGCAGGGGAGACAATCAACCTCAGGATCACCAATACTGAGAAGGAGTGACAAAGAGAATTTATTAGAGACATTTTGGTTACAATAACATCTGAATTCTGAATTAACCAAAATATGTAACAAAAAATGTTTCATATATATGACTACCTAAAGAGGGAACCTCCACGTGGTGGTAGTCGGACAATGTTGTGTCCTTGACACAATAGCTAATACCCTCAAATGACAAATAAATAAATAAACAATCAAATTTTCAAATCAAGCATACATTCCCTAAACCCCAAATGACCAGAACATACACCTGAATTTAAACAATGCTGTCTATTATTGTTAATATAATGTGGTTCAACACTAATATGGTCAGTGTTCACACATAAACTATTATGACACAGGTGTGAGCAATCAGCATCACTTTTCAAATTCAAATCTTTAAGAAACACAATAACTGCAAGCCTATGTGCATGCTTCTTCTTCCATTTCAAATCTACTGGGTCCTTAAATGAAATTAAGCCATATTTCCTGTTTTTTGTTAATGATCCTGTCCAAATCCTGCAGAGTCCATTTTCCTGGCTTATAGTTGAATTTTCAAACACTTTGTCCTGATACAATTTGAAAAAATCCTCCATTTTAACTTTTAAATTATGGTGTAGGAATACATAAAATTACAATATATGCTAATTAGATCCTAAATATAGCTGTCATTTGACATGAATCAAATAAAATAAAAAACATTTTAAAATTTTAATTTTAATTTTAATTTTAAGTTAAATTTGTAATCATTTCTTAACAGAACTTTAACAGCTAGTAGGTCATATCTATTTGTACAAGTCTGCCAATTTTCAAGACATTTGGTTAAAAAATGTGGATCTGAGACAGAAAAATGTGAATTCTGAAGCTTTTCATTAAGGACCGAGACCACAATTAACTCTGCTATATGTTTCATTGTAACGTTAAAATTCATAATAAATTCCCAAAATTTCGTTGACAAGTTTCCATCTAACCTGGTCAAGGTCAATATCCGAGGAACAAATTCTGAAAGTTTCAACCTAGCATGACCGGCATTTTCTCAAGATATCTGTCATCAAGTGTCACCATGTGCCAATTATATACATCCGGGTCATGGGTTGGGGTCAAAACAGGACTTTTTACACAGGATCCTGGAGCAATAAAAACATAAGAAAATTCAGTATTTTACACTATAACAGTTAAAATGACATATACACTACACATCTACATTAAATTTGTTGGCAAATACCAAGTTCACAGGGGCATGCTGCATGTTTTCATAAAATACATACATTTCTGAAGGGACTTCATTCGTGGGTACTGAAACCGGAAGTATGTAATTGTGGTCTCAGTCCATCAGTGAAACAAATTTCTAATATATAAAATAGGTATTTTCATAAACTAGAAGCTATTTGCAACAACTCTGTGAAAACAGAATTACTCTAAGACAAATAGAACATGAGTTAGAGAGACTTTAATTACCCCCCCTTACACTGAGAATCCTTGCCCAATTTTACACACATTTACATTACATATTTCACTTAACATGTGTTAGGAAAAATGAAACAGATTTTTCAATAATTGACATATTTCAGTTCTGTAAACTGAAATCAAATCTGCAATAATTTCTGCATATAATGTTTACAGACTGGTTTTTCATATTAAGTTTTAACTTTAATTTAAAACAAATTTAAATCAATTTTTTGAAAAATTTCCCAAAGTTTTGAATTTAAATGAATATTTACAATGTTTTTAAGCACTAATAATTCTCAGATGAGACAAGAAATTATCTATAGACAACAGTAAAGACTTCCATTGACCAATCACAGCAAATGACCACCCATGGCCTCACTAACAGACACTTGTATACAGACAGCACTTAACCCTATGTGCCAAAGGCAGGGGGGGTGCCCTGTAGGGCTTTTATCTTAAATGACAAGGCTCTCACAGCTTCTGAAACACAACTGATGATTGTTCTGATACAGACAATGATTGTGTATATCACAATATTTACACATCACCTAAATTCATTGTCCTGAGAACTTCTGACCAGTACAGACTGACCACTGCTACTTGCAACAGTAAAAGCCAACATGAAAGGAGAAAGATTGAGAAGACAAACTTATTTCAAGCCTGGGAATGTACCAACAAATAAGGGACAGACATCAGGGAAAGAATCCAACACACCTGTACCAAGGGAAACAACACCAGTGCTTACCAGAAGACTGACTACCAAGGAAATGGAGCTGGTAACCAAGCCTAGTTCAGACGGCCTATCCCTGGTATCTGCTGACTCTGAAGACCGACCCTGTCCAACAAGGATCCTGCGTCCTGCATGCAGTCCACCAAAAGAGCCAGACTCTGAAATTCCTGAAATAGAAGGAAACCGAATTGTAGATGTTGTGCTCATGGTGGAGATGTGGAACAATGTGATAAGCCTCCATGCCTCACAGACAGACCAGAATTGCCAAGTACCAGACTTTAAACTGGACACTGAGCGTAGGAGGGCCCTGGGATGGAGCTGTGCTGTAAAATGTGAGAAGTGTCAATACAGGTCACCACTGTACAAGCTGTACAGGGAAGCGGACTCGAACAAGCGCGGACCAAAGCCAGCCTTAATCAACAAGTACCTGCCCTCAGCTTTGTGTGGCCAGGCTGTCAGCACCAAAGGAGCCCGACTGATTTTAGGGCACCTGAATATACCAGCAGGAGCCAAGAGTGGAATGCAGCGCCAAGCAAACCAAGTGTCCAGAGATATTACAGCCTTGAATAAAATAGACATGTCAGAGAAGACCAAACTGGTGGTAGAAGCCAACACCCTGAGAGGAGACGAGTCACCGAGCACCATTGGACTAGCAGTAGATGGCCGATACAACAGCACAACATTTGGCAGTGCTAAGAAGCCCGGACTGAATGCCTCTCAGGGAATCAGCCTCGGTATCGAGACATGTACACCAAAAAAGTACATACTGGGCCGTGCTCTGCACAACAAACTGTGCTGGACAGGTGCTTGGCTGAGAGGGAAAGGCTATGACGTCAAGTGTCCTGGTGGTCACCCTGACTGTACAGCCAACATCGAACGACATGACGGCCTTTCCGAGTATGCCATGGGAAAGGACATCGGAGACCAGCTTACCAGTCAGGGTGTGCTGATAAGATATGCTACGACAGATGGGGACGGAACGGGAGCCAAAGGCCTGGAGGAAGCCATGAAAGCCTTGCATCCAATGTGGAAAGTGGAGAGACTGGCTGACCCAACACACGTTGGCAGAGCACTGTTCCGGAAATGCAACAGTGCTAAGTTCAGCGAGTCCATGTTTCCAGGCCGTACCAGACAGATGAGAGCACATGTGCAGAAGATATTTTCACAAGACTTGAAAGCCAGAAGTAGTTTGGTTTTCAAGTCATTGATGAAAACACACAAGGGAGACATAGACACTATCACAAGCCTGTTACCCTCCGTGCTAGATGCCACTGTTTCGTGCTATGCTGGTGACTGTGCCAAATGCAAACAACATTCTGTAGTGTGCTCTGGAGATGACGGCGACAACTGGTGGCTACGTTCAATGTTCCTGAGTTCGAACCAGATACATCACCTTCAGATGACACCAGAAGACCAGAGTTTACTATTAGAGCTCCTCAAAATGAGACTCAGCACAGAAGCTGTCACATCAATGAGGCTAAACACATCGACCCAGAAGAATGAAGGCTGTCACCGGAGCATAAATGTGGCTCTACCAAAGCACCAGAACTTCGGGAGAAATGCAGAGGGAAGATTGGATAACACAATATTAACACTTAACAACACCGCAGGCATAGCCATACAGCAGAAAGTTCAATATTTTGGTGGTACTCTGTGTGGGAAGGTCAAGCACAAGCTCAATCAACTCAGCACAGAGGAAATCTATCAACGGGAATACCAATACAAACCAACGGTCCAAAAGAGAAGTCTGGCATCAGTAGCTGAACAGTATAAGGAACATGCAAAAAAGTCCAAGTCTGCTCGGAAGTCCGACTACAGGAAAGGCCAGCTGGATCCCACCATTCACCAATGCAGGGGAGACAATCAACCTCAGGATCACCAATACTGAGAAGGAGTGACAAAGAGAATTTATTAGAGACATTTTGGTTACAATAACATCTGAATTCTGAATTAACCAAAATATGTAACAAAAAATGTTTCATATATATGACTACCTAAAGAGGGAACCTCCACGTGGTGGTAGTCGGACAATGTTGTGTCCTTGACACAATAGCTAATACCCTCAAATGACAAATAAATAAATAAACAATCAAATTTTCAAATCAAGCATACATTCCCTAAACCCCAAATGACCATAACATACACCTGAATTTAAACAATGCTGTCTATTATTGTTAATATAATGTGGTCCAACACTAATATGGTCAGTGTTCACACATACCCTATTATGACACAGGTGTGAGCAATCAGCATCACTTTTCAAATTCAAATCTCTAAGAAACACAATAACTGCAAGCCTATGTGCATGCTTCTTCTTCCATTTCAAATCTACTGGGTCCTTAAATGAAATTAAGCCATATTTCCTGTTTTTTTGTTAATGATCCTGTCCAAATCCTGCAGAGTCCATTTTCCTGGCTTATAGTTGAATTTTCAAACACTTTGTCCTGATACAATTTGAAAAAATCCTCCATTTTAACTTTTAAATTATGGTGTAGGAATACATAAAATTACAATATATGCTAATTAGATCCTAAATATAGCTGTCATTTGACATGAATCAAATAAAATAAAAACATTTTAAAATTTTAATTTTAATTTTAATTTTAAGTTAAATTTGTAATCATTTCTTAACAGAACTTTAACAGCTAGTAGGTCATATCTATTTGTACAAGTCTGCCAATTTTCAAGACATTTGGTTAAAAAATGTGGATCTGAGACAGAAAAATGTGAATTCTGAAGCTTTTCATTAAGGACCGAGACCACAATTAACTCTGCTATATGTTTCATTGTAACGTTAAAATTCATAATAAATTCCCAAAATTTCGTTGACAAGTTTCCATCTAACCTGGTCAAGGTCAATATCCGAGGAACAAATTCTGAAAGTTTCAACCTAGCATGACCGGCATTTTCTCAAGATATCTGTCATCAAGTGTCACCATGTGCCAATTATATACATCCGGGTCATGGGTTGGGGTCAAAACAGGACTTTTTACACAGGATCCTGGAGCAATAAAAACATAAGAAAATTCAGTATTTTACACTATAACAGTTAATTTGACATATACACTACACATCTACATTAAATTTGTTGGCAAATACCAAGTTCACAGGGGCATGCTGCATGTTTTCATAAAATACATACATTTCTGAAGGGACTTCATTCGTGGGTACTGAAACCGGAAGTATGTAATTGTGGTCTCAGTCCTATTATAGGAGACTAAATTTTTGAAAAATATAAAATAGGTATTTTCATAAACTAGAAGCTATTTGCAACAACTCTGTGAAAACAGAATTACTCTAAGACAAATAGAACATGAGTTAGAGAGACTTTAATTACCCCCCCTTACACTGAGAATCCTTGCCCAATTTTACACACATTTACATTACATATTTCACTTAACATGTGTTAGGAAAAATGAAACAGATTTTTCAATAATTGACATATTTCAGTTCTGTAAACTGAAATCAAATCTGCAATAATTTCTGCATATAATGTTTACAGACTGGTTTTTCATATTAAGTTTTAACTTTAATTTAAAACAAACTTAAATCAATTTTTTGAAAAATTTCCCAAAGTTTTGAATTTAAATGAATATTTACAATGTTTTTAAGCACTAATAATCCTCAGATGAGACAAGAAATTATCTATAGACAACAGTAAAGACTTCCATTGACCAATCACAGCAAATGACCACCCATGGCCTCACTAACAGACACTTGTATACAGACAGCACTTAACCCTATGTGCCAAAGGCAGGGGGGGGGGGTGCCCTGTAGGGCTTTTATCTTAAATGACAAGGCTCTCACAGCTTCTGAAACACAACTGATGATTGTTCTGATACAGACAATGATTGTGTATATCACAATATTTACACATCACCTAAATTCATTGTCCTGAGAACTTCTGACCAGTACAGACTGACCACTGCTACTTGCAACAGTAAAAGCCAACATGAAAGGAGAAAGATTGAGAAGACAAACTTATTTCAAGCCTGGGAATGTACCAACAAATAAGGGACAGACATCAGGGAAAGAATCCAACACACCTGTACCAAGGGAAACAACACCAGTGCTTACCAGAAGACTGACTACCAAGGAAATGGAGCTGGTAACCAAGCCTAGTTCAGACGGCCTATCCCTGGTATCTGCTGACTCTGAAGACCGACCCTGTCCAACAAGGATCCTGCGTCCTGCATGCAGTCCACCAAAAGAGCCAGACTCTGAAATTCCTGAAATAGAAGGAAACCGAATTGTAGATGTTGTGCTCATGGTGGAGATGTGGAACAATGTGATAAGCCTCCATGCCTCACAGACAGACCAGAATTGCCAAGTACCAGACTTTAAACTGGACACTGAGCGTAGGAGGGCCCTGGGATGGAGCTGTGCTGTAAAATGTGAGAAGTGTCAATACAGGTCACCACTGTACAAGCTGTACAGGGAAGCGGACTCGAACAAGCGCGGACCAAAGCCAGCCTTAATCAACAAGTACCTGCCCTCAGCTTTGTGTGGCCAGGCTGTCAGCACCAAAGGAGCCCGACTGATTTTAGGGCACCTGAATATACCAGCAGGAGCCAAGAGTGGAATGCAGCGCCAAGCAAACCAAGTGTCCAGAGATATTACAGCCTTGAATAAAATAGACATGTCAGAGAAGACCAAACTGGTGGTAGAAGCCAACACCCTGAGAGGAGACGAGTCACCGAGCACCATTGGACTAGCAGTAGATGGCCGATACAACAGCACAACATTTGGCAGTGCTAAGAAGCCCGGACTGAATGCCTCTCAGGGAATCAGCCTCGGTATCGAGACAAGTACACCAAAAAAGTACATACTGGGCCGTGCTCTGCACAACAAACTGTGCTGGACAGGTGCTTGGCTGAGAGGGAAAAGGCTATGACGTCAAGTGTCCTGGTGGTCACCCTGACTGTACAGCCAACATCGAACGACATGACGGCCTTTCCGAGTATGCCATGGGAAAGGACATCGGAGACCAGCTTACCAGTCAGGGTGTGCTGATAAGATATGCTACGACAGATGGGGACGGAACGGGAGCCAAAGGCCTGGAGGAAGCCATGAAAGCCTTGCATCCAATGTGGAAAGTGGAGAGACTGGCTGACCCAACACACGTTGGCAGAGCACTGTTCCGGAAATGCAACAGTGCTAAGTTCAGCGAGTCCATGTTTTCCAGGCCGTACCAGACAGATGAGAGCACATGTGCAGAAGATAATTTTCACAAGACTTGAAAGCCAGAAGTAGTTTGGTTTTCAAGTTCATTGATGAAAAACACACAAGGGTGAGACATAGACACTACTATCACAAGCCTGTTACCTCCGTGCTTGTAGATGCCACTGTTTGTGCTATGCTGGGAGTGACTGTGCCAAATGCAAACAACATTCTGTAGTTGTGCTTGGAGATGACGGCGACAACTGGTGGCTACGTTCAATTGTTCCTGAGTTCGAACAAGATTACATTCACCTTCAGATGGACACCAGAAGACCAGAGTTTACTATTTTAGAGCTCCTCAAAATTGAGACT
>NW_027188235.1:0-31451 GCF_041381155.1 Argopecten irradians
GACTATATCTATATCGGAGTATCTACTCGTATATCAATTAAAAATTAAAAGCGACCGCACGATCTGAAAAAATAGTTTGTTTTGCTTAATATCGCAATATTTTGGTCTTTTATAATATCAAAAATACATTCTTTCTAACCACATGTTGAAACGTTTTACGGTATTGTAATAATGTATCTCAATTTATTCGGTTAGCAAAACAATGTTTGTAATGATCAGTCATCGGTGTGTACGTACGTCAATACTTTAATCAAGTATTTCTTATATTGTTAAGTAAAATTTCATTTTACAGTCACAAGCTTTGTAATTCACAATGTATCAAAGATACAGATTACAGGAAAATATTATTTAATTAAAGCTTATTCGTTGCTGAACTCCCTCGACAAAAAATCCGAAACTTTTATTTCTGTTTTGATTTTCTTTCATAATTACACGAAGAGATACCTGCTATTTTAAAGCATAAATTATAGTATTTGAAACAACGAATTTCACTCTTTTAGTTATTTCTATTCGAGCCAAAGTTATTGTACGATTAACTTCACTCAAAGTAATCATAAAAATTCGTTGATCGGCTTTTCCTGTGACAGTCGATGTAAGTGATAGCACATCAGTTATAGTACAGCTATAAGCCACGGACTATTATGACGTCACACGGTTTAGAGCTAGAAAATATGCATAATCGGCGGTCAGAATATCGACGGCTTACAGGTTATTCCGGCCGCGCGCGGCACGGAGAGGTTTCTACACGTGCTAATAAAGCCCTTTCTAGCATAAACTGAAATTATCATTTTTGACTGCACAAATCCTGTAAGTACGTAAAACCACCGCATGCTCCGTATTTTGACAGTGAAAATGTAAACAAATCACCCGTCGCCCCTACTCGTATGACTTATGTGGCTTAACTTGAACGAATCGTGCATCCTTGGCTTCAATCAACACATCTCGTCGATAGAATGGGAATCACTCTACATGCAAAAATTGTTGGTTTTTAATTTTCGTCTCAATATCTGTGTCTATGATCGCATTGAAAAAATGTAAACAACTACCGTCGGCTATTTCTCGCTTCGAGCTCCCCCTAAGTCTGAGGTACTCACCTCCTGCGCACCCCGATTCCGTTAACCTTCTCCACGATGCACACGCTCAATATAATCTTACACTCTGAGTTTTCGGTCTTCTTTCTGAATATAACCGAACATGATGAGTTTAATCTGACACGCTGAATATAATGTAATACGTTGAGTTTAGATTTTCACACTGAATATATAACCGAATATGCTGAGTTTAATATGAGACGCTAAATTTAATCTTAAACTCTGAGTTTTCGGTCTTCACTCTGAATATAATGTGCAACACGCTGAGTTTTCGGTTACAATTCTGAAATATAACACTGACTCACACTCTGAATATAATCGTGACACGCTGAAAAACTCAGAGTTGTCGGTTAATACTACCATAAAACGAGGAAATTCAGAGTTTTATATTCACCAGTGTAAGCCAGTAGACCATATCAAGGTAGCCTGTGCTGGTCAAGTGCTGCGTGATCAATACGCATTCAATGTTAACGCTGTGGGACATTTGAAAACTGAATGAATGAGCTGTGTATTATTCCAGGTTCTACCATGTATTTACATAGTACTTTATCTGACTAAGCCTATTGTATTATCTATCTTGTGAGACGAGTCTTTGCTTTTGTACTTTCAGTTCTAACCAACAATTGGACAGTTACGGTCGCGTTTGAAAGTATATCTATGCAAACTGGTGTGGACTGAACTGCATCAATCATGAGAGAGAAGAAAATTGTGAGTAATTTTAATGTATACATTGTATTGATATGATCAAGTATTTTATTGTTGTATTTAAGTAATCACGGCTTAATGATCACATTTATCATGTTAACATGACGTATCGAGTTCAATAGTCAAACCAGATCTGTACAAACACGGCTGTCAACAGTGATGTACTGCTGTACGATCGTCGGAGACGACTAAATCAAGAATCCTAACGTTTTCTTTTTCCTAACTTGCTGTCTTCTTTGTTGTTTGGTTAGTTGATAAGATTAACGTCCTATTAAAGGTGGGCCGCGGTGGCAAGGTCATTAATGGACGTCCTCTCGTGTATACGTGGTGTGTGTGTGTACAACGTGTTGTGGGAGACTGCAGTATACGTATACTCTAAATTTGTATAGTGCATAGGGTTAGATGTTCCTTGTATTTTGCAGAATATTCAAGCGAATAAAATATCTCCAATGATAGAAAAGACACACAACACGAATATATCGCAGTCCCTCTAAACAAACAGACATTCGCACTCATAACACATCGAATGGGGAAAGCGTCTTTTAATCCCCTTAGCTGATTAAAGCATATGTTTATCCTAATCAATCGAACGCATACAAAAGAGGCATTTCAACAGATAACTACGCATTAACATGATGTTCTTTTATATGTCAGTATATATTCATTAGTACCCTATATGTATCTTACGAACGCTATTGAGGTTACCTAAACCCTTTATATACAGTATCTGAACCGTTTAAACGTTCCCAGCCTAACGCAACGCAAAAAAAAAAAACATGTTAGCTAACCTTAACGAATTCTAACGCTAACGATTAACGATCAACGATTAAATTATATTTAAAATAGGAAATATTGCAACTGAAATCAGGCTAAATACATATGTAGATTAGCGGAAACATATATAAGTTATATATATTTCTGGTATAAGCCAGGTGTACCTTGATTTCAAGAACCAGCATAACGAATAGCAAATGTCTTAAATGTATTTCATAGTTCAATACACGTAGATATCATTGACATAAACTCGGAGGGGAGTAAAAAAAAAATAAACAAAATAAAAAACACTTGAGAGACTGAATTTTAAAACGTATAATTCATTTATAGCTGTAACGAGTCCCTCTTCCTTTTAAAGCTACATGTATGACAACATGTGTTATTTTTAACAATCTTCAACAGTACATTTATTGGTCAGATAGACTATTATATAATATACAAATATAGCATTTTGATGAGGTCGATACATGGTTATATCGACCATAGAAAAAATATTGACCGAGGACGTAGTCCGAGGTCGATATTTTTTCTGTGGTCGATATAACCATGTATTGACCGAAATCAAAATGCTATATTTGTTTTGTTATTTTTCTGGATTTTTTTACATTTTGAAATAATCATTTGCTATGACAGTTACAGTCTTTATGATTTTGTAACATGTTTAATTTAAGAACAACATACGAAAGCAGTGTCAATTGATGCACTTCACCCTTTTGCACTTCACACTTCATCGAGAGTGATTTGCATAAGTTTTATAACTTGTTTCGTAATCGATGTAAAAGAAATAAAGTTTATATATATATATACTTCACCCTTTTATTACATGCACTCGGTGCATGCGTTCTTGTAAATTGCATACATGTACATGTACTCGATTATACATGTAGCTCCATGTCGGACACAGTCAATTAAATGTGTACATATGTAGTGTGTTCTCCGTTGAAATAATCCACTTCGACGCCAAACATATATTAAAAGATTCAGATTGACATAAAGATACATTCTATTATGCTTAGTACTCCATTCCGTAAAATAAAAATCGTATACATACTGTAGGATTAGCTTAGGCCTAATGTTGTTACTAGTCTAGGTGGAAATTTCCAAAAAAAAATATCAAACGTATTCACTATTCAATAGCTCCAGATGCTTAATGAATGTTATTCGATTATTTCCTACTCTCCTACCGTGTTTATGTTGAAAATTTAAAAGTTTAAACTGTAGTCATCAGCTGGAAGTCATCATCATCTTTCATAGAAACCGAAACAATCAACGTCGTCTGTCACAATTTGTGGTTACGCTTCAAACTCAGGTCATCAAAGCGTTTGTTTCAAAGCGCCAGGAACACGAAGCGTTTTGGTAACGTAGATAATAACGTAGATAATCTAAAAAATAACCGTGTGCAATATACTTTTTCTATAAACTACTTCCGGAAAAAATCGTGCAATATAGTTTTTTATCGGTGATCACGTGGAATGTTTTTGACCAATGAGAAGTGACAGAAAATCCAGAAAAAAATAATATATAACAAATATAGCATTTTGATGAGGTCGATTCATGGTTATATCGACCAAAGAAAAAATATTGACCGAGGACGTAGTCCGAGGTCGATATTTTTTCTGTGGTCGATATAACCATGTATGTTTTATTATTTTTCTGGATTTTTTTACATTTTGAAATGAGCGTGAAACTAAATAAGCAGGCATTGTGAATTCTGCTTCGTGAAGACAGTTACAATCTTATAATTTTGTAACAAGTTTAGTTTTTAAAAAAAAACAAAAACATATGAACACAGTATCAATTGACGCACTTCACGCTTTTATTTCATGCACCCGGTGCATGCGTGTTTGTAAATTGCATACATGTACATGTACTCCATTATACCTGTAGCTCCATGTCGGACACAATCAATTAAATGTATAGTTTGTTTTCCGTTGAAATAATCCACTTCGAGGCCAAACATACAATAAAAGATTCAGATTGACATGAAGATACATTATCTTATGCTTAGTGCTCCATACCGTAAAATAAAATCGTATACATACAGTAGGATTAGCCTATGCCTAATGTTGTTACTAGTCTAGGTGGAATTTTTAAAATAAATATAAAACGTATTCACTATTCAATGGCTCCAGATGCTTAATGGATGTTATTCACTTATTTCCTACTCTCCTACCGTGTTTATGTTGAAAATTTAAAAGTTTAAACTGTAGTCATCAGCTGGAAGTCATCATCATCTTTGATAGAAACCGAAACCACCGTGGGGAACCAAAAACGGTTTTTCACGGCCACGAGTGACGGCCCCTTGCTTTTCCTGGCGTAGCGACGGTTTCCGGTGGCGCGCGAAGCGAGCGTTCTTCACAACAACAGGGATGTCGATGTTTTCCGCTGTCCTTACAGACGATATTTTCAAATAAGTGTAAATATAACAATTTTCTGCAGTATATTGTTAACTCATCTTTCGAATTTCATTCATGTTTTAGATAGGATATATGTGGATCATCTGGGCTAACGAACTTTAGATGTAAGGGTGTGAGCCGGAGGCTCTGTGTTTACGTTTTCGCTGCATTTCACAGTGTGCTTATGACGGTTTTAGGCACTGTAAGAAATAAGTTACATAATCAGATGCGATAGCTTTCTTATAAAATCACACCCTTCCTTCAATTTTCCCAGTTTACTGCGTCAACAACGTTAACATGGCTATTATCCGCCAGTGAGAAAAGGCAACGGCATTTCACGGCGTGCACATTTCGCCGGCGTCGGATGCTCACGGCGTCTTGAATAGGAAAAGTGAGGGTACCAAAATTGTGACAGTACCCCGACAGTTTTCTATAAATCCGGAAACGTTATTATAGGACTTATTATAGCTTTATTATGAAGTAGAATAAGAACAACTCATAATTAAATATTTCTTAAAATATATAATATTATGAGTAATAAAGTAACCACATTATATTAGCACAAAAATGTGGTTACTTTATTGTATATGCCAAAAACATACATGTATAATTATTGAACCGTATCAAACACCCATATGATCCCGGATGTTGACAATAAATTACAGATATGACATGTTGAACAATTATCTGTTTGTTAATAGATCTTTCTATATCATAGAATGGATTGTTGGCTTCTGTTATTTTAAGATCAATATATAAATTACGAAAAAAGGTAAAGAACAGGCACTTGCATTTATTTGTTGTGTTATTTTTAAGTTTTTTTTTTAAATTATTGAACAATGGATGCAGGCAATTCAAAAGCACAGGCACTTTAATTTTTAAAGCACATGAACTTTCATTTCTAAAGGACATGCACTTTCCAATCTGATTAAAACTGATCTACACTCTGATAGACCGAAACCTAGCTATGCGCCAGTGGAGCGGAATTATAAATCTAATTTTAATTAGATTGGTGCACTTTCATTTCTAATGTACAGGGACTTACATTTGTAATTTTATTTTATTTTTTTTAAATATTTACCAGGTAACAATTGATGTTGGTTATTCTCATGCACAGGCATTCACATTTCCAAAGCATAGCCACTTGCATATGAAGTTGTTTTTTAAAATTATCATCAAACATTTGAAAGTTATTTCATAAAATTTTAAAGCAGGTACACTTGCATTTAAAAAGTTGTTTTGAAAAGTATACCGGTATTTAACAGTGCGGGTAAATCTGTAGTGCTTTCTAAATACAAGAACATGTGCCCTGAGTGTGGAAAGGTTAAGTGATTGGAAGTATAATATCTTAGTTAGTTGGCCACTCTGATATGATTATAAAGTCTAATATGTTGTAATGAATTTGATTCAATTCATTTTATCAAACTTACATGTACTGGTACTTCAGATTTCAATCAGTTAGGTTTTATTAGCTCACCTGGCCCGAAGGGCCGGTGAGCTTATGTCATGGCGCGGCGTCCGTCGTCCGTCGTCCGTCCGTCCGTCCGTCCGTCAACATTTCCTTTAAATCACTACTAGTCATAGAGTTCTGCATGGATTGTAACCAAATTTGGCCACAAACATCCTTGGGGGAAGGAGAACAGAACTTGTATAAATTTTGGCTCTGACCCCTAGGGGCAGAAGGGGCGGGGCCCATTAGGGGAAATATAGGCAAATCCTATAAATCGCTACTTGTCCTAGAGTTCTTCATGGATTGTGACCAAATTTGGCCACAAACATCCTTGGAGGAAGGGGAACAGAACTTGTATAAATTTTGGCTCTGACCCCCTGGGGGCAGGAGGGGCGGGGCCCAATAGGGGAAATAGAGGTAAATCCTTTAAATCGCTACTAGTCATAGAGTTCTACATGGATTGTAACCAAATTTGGCCACAAGCATCCTTAGGGGAAGGGGAACAGAACTTGTATAAATTTTGGCTCTGGACCTCCGGGGGCAGGAGGGGTGGGGCCCAATAGGGGAAATAGAGGTAAATCCTTTAAATCGCTACTAGTCATAGATTTCTACATGGATTGTAACCAAATTTGGCCACAAACATCCTTGGGGGAAGGGGAACAGAACTTGTATAAATTTTGGCTCTGACCCCCCGGGGGCAGGAGGGGCGGGGTCCAATAGGGGAAATAGAGGTAAATCCTATAAATCACTACTTGTCCTAGAGTTCTGCATGGATTGTAACCAAATTTGGCCACAAACATCCTTGGGGGAAGGGGGACAGAACTTGTATAAATTTTGGCTCTGACCCCCTGGGGGCAGGAGGGGCGGGGCCCAATAAGGGAAATAGGGGAAATAGAGGTAAATCCTTTAAATCGCTACTAGTCATAGAGTTTTACATGGATTGTAACCAAATTTGGCCACAAACATCCTTGGGGAAAGGGGAACAGAACTTGTATAAATTTTGGCTCTGGTCCCCCGGGGGCAGGAGGGGCGTGGGGCCCAATAGGGGAAATAGAGGTAAATCCTTTCAATCGCTACTAGTCATAGAGTTCTACATGGATTGTAACCAAATTTGGCCACAAGCATCCTTAGGGGAAGGGGAACAGAACTTGTATAAATTTTGGCTCTGGACCTCCGGGGCCAGGAGGGGTGGGGCCCAATAGGGGAAATAGAGGTAAATCCTTTAAATCGCTACTAGTCATAGATTTCTACATGGATTGTAACCAAATTTGGCCACAAACATCCTTGGGGGAAGGGGAACAGAACTTGTATAAATTTTGGCTCTTCTGGACCCCCCGGGGGCAGGAGGGGCGGGGCCCAATAGGGGAAATAGAGGTAAATCCTATAAATCACTACTTGTCTAGAGCTCTGACATGGATTGTAACCAAATTTGGCCACAAAACATCCTTGGGGGAAGGGGGACAGAACTTGTATAAATTTTGGCTCTGACCCCAAGGGGAGTCAGGAGGGGTGGGGCCCAATAAGGGAAATAGGGGAAATAGAGGTAAATCCTTTAAATCGCTACTAGTCATAGAGTTTCTACATGGATTGTAACCAAATTTGGCCACAAACATCCTTGGGGGAAGGGGAACAGAATTGTATAAATTTTGGCTCTGGCCACCCGGGGGCAGGAGGGGCGGGGTCCAATAGGGGAAATAGAGGTAAATCCTATAAATCACTACTTGTCCTAGAGTTCTGCATGGATTGTAACCAAATTTGGCCACAAACATCCTTAGGGGAAGGGGAACAGAACTTGTATAAATTTTGGCTCTGGACCTCCGGGGGCAGGAGGGGTGGGGCCCAATAGGGGAAATAGAGGTAAATCCTTTAAATCGCTACTTGTCATAGATTTCTACATGGATTGTAACCAAATTTGGCCACAAACATCCTTGGGGGAAGGGGAACAGAACTTGTATAAATTTTGGCTCTGACCCCCGGGGGCAGGAGGGGCGGGCCCAATAGGGGAAATAGAGGTAAATCCTTTAAATCGCTACTTGTCATAGAGTTCTACATGGATTGTAACCAAATTTGGCCACAAACATCCTTGGGGGAAGGGGGAACAGAACTTGTATAAATTTTGGCTCTGGACCCCCTGGGGGCAGGAGGGGCGGGGCCCAATAGGGAAATAGGGAAATAGAGGTAAATCCTTTAAATCGCTACTAGTCATAGAGTTTTACATGGATTGTAACCAAATTTGGCCACAAACATCCTTGGGGGAAAGGGGAACAGAACTTGTATAAATTTTGGCTCTGGTCCCCCGGGGGCAGGAGGAGGGGCGGGGCCCAATAGGGGAAATAGAGGTAAATCCTTTAAATCGCTACTAGTCATAGATTTCTACATGGATTGTAACCAAATTTGGCCACAAACATCCTTGGGGGAAGGGGAACAGAACTTGTATAAATTTTGGCTCTGACCCCCCGGGGGCAGGAGGGGCGGGGCCCAATAGGGGAAATAGAGGTAAATCCTATAAATCACTACTTGTCCTAGAGTTCTGCATGGATTGTAACCAAATTTGGCCACAAACATCCTTGGGGGAAGGGGACAGAACTTGTATAAATTTTGGCTCTGACCCCCTGGGGGCAGGAGGGGGGGGGGCCCAATAAGGGAAATAGGGGAAATAGAGGTAAACCATTTAAATCGCTACTAGTCATAGAGTTTTACATGGACTGTAACCAAATTTGGCCACAAACATCCTTGGGGAAAGGAGAACAGAACTTGTATAAATTTTGGCTCTGGCCACCCGGGGGCAGGAGGGGCGGGGGCCCAATAGGGGAAATAGAGGTAAATCCTTTAAATCGCTACTAGTCATAGAGTTCTACATGGATTGTAACCAAATTTGGCCACAAACATCCTTGGGGGAAGGGGAACAGAACTTGTATAAATTTTGGCTCTGGACCCTCCGGGGGCAGGAGGGGTGGGGCCCAATAGGGGAAATAGAGGTAAATCCTTTAAATCGCTACTAGTCATAGAGTTCTACATGGATTGTAACCAAATTTGGCCACAAACATCCTTGGGGGAAGGGGAACAGAACTTGTATAAATTTTGGCTCTGACCCCCCGGGGGCAGGAGGGGCGGGGCCCAATAGGGGAAATAGAGGTAAATCCTTTAAATCGCTACTAGTCATAGAGTTCTACATGGATTGTAACCAAATTTGGCCACAAACATCCTTGGGGGAAGGGGAACAGAACTTGTATAAATTTTGGCTCTGACCCCCGGGGGCAGGAGGGGCGGGGCCCAATAAGGGAAATAGGGGAAATAGAGGTAAATCCTTTAAATCGCTACTAGTCATAGAGTTTTTACATGGATTGTAACCAAATTTGGCCACAAACATCCTTGGGGGAAGGGGAACAGAACTTGTATAAATTTTGGCTCTGGACCCCGGGGGCAGGAGGGGCGGGGCCCAATAGGGGAAATAGAGGTAAATCCTTTAAATCGCTACTAGTCATAGAGTTCTACATGGATTGTAACCAAATTTGGCCACAAACATCCTTGGGGGAAGGGGAACAGAACTTGTATAAATTTTGGCTCTGACCCCCTGGGGGCAGGAGGGGCGGGGCCCAATAGGGGAAATAATAGAGGTAAATCCTTTAAATCGCTACTTGTCATAGAGTTCTTACATGGATTGTAACCAAATTTGGCCACAAACATCCTTGGGGGAAGGGGAACAGAACTTGTATAAATTTTGGCTCTGGACCCCCGGGGGGCAGGAGGGGCGGGGCCCAATAGGGGAAATAGAGGTAAATCCTTTAAATCGCTACTAGTCATAGAGTTCTACATGGATTGTAACCAAATTTGGCCACAAACATCCTTGGGGGAAGGGGAACAGAACTTGTATAAATTTTGGCTCTGGACCCCCGGGGGCAGGAGGGGCGGGGCCCAATAGGGGAAATAGAGGTAAATCCTTTAAATCGCTACTAGTCATAGAGTTCTACATGGATTGTAACCAAATTTGGCCACAAACATCCTTGGGGGAAGGGGAACAGAACTTGTATAAATTTTGGCTCTGACCCCCCGGGGGCAGGAGGGGCGGGGCCCAATAGGGGAAATAGAGGTAAATCCTATAAATCGCTACTTGTCCTAGAGTTCTGCATGGATTGTAACCAAATTTGGCCACAAACATCCTTGGGGAAAGGGGAAAAGAACTTGTATAAATTTTGGCTCTGACCCCCTGGGGGCAGGAGGGGCGGGGCCCAATAAGGGAAATAGGGGAAATAGAGGTAAACCCTTTAAATCGCTACTAGTCATAGAGTTTTACATGGATTGTAACCAAATTTGGCCACAAACATCCTTGGGGAAAGGGGAACAGAACTTGTATAAATTTTGGCTCTGGACCCCCGGGGGCAGGAGGGGCGGGGCCCAATAGGGGAAATAGAGGTAAATCCTTTAAATCGCTACTAGTCATAGAGTTCTACATGGATTGTAACCAAATTTGGCCACAAACATCCTTGGGGGAAGGGGAACAGAACTTGTATAAATTTTGGCTCTGGACCCCCGGGGGGCAGGAGGGGCGGGGCCCAATAGGGGAAATAGAGGTAAATCCTTTAAATCACTACTTGTCATAGAGTTCTGCATGGATTGTAACCAAATTTGGCCACAAACATCCTTGGGGGAAGGGGAACAGAACTTGTATAAATTTTGGCTCTGACCCCCGGGGGCAGGAGGGGGTGGGGCCCAAAAGGGCCCAATAGGGGAAATAGAGGTAAATCCTTTAAATCGCTACTAGTCATAGAGTTTTACATGGATTGTAACCAAATTTGGCCACAAACATCCTTGGGGGAAGGGGAACAGAACTTGTATAAATTTTGGCTCTGGCCCCCGGGGGCAGGGAGGGGCGGGGCCCCCAATAGGGGAAATAGAGGTAAATCCTTTAAATCGCTACTAGTCATAGAGTTCTACATGGATTGTAACCAAATTTGGCCACAAACATCCTTGGGGAAGGGGAACAGAACTTGTATAAATTTTGGCTCTGGACCCCCGGGGGCAGGAGGGGCGGGGCCCAATAGGGGAAATAGAGGTAAATCCTTTAAATCGCTACTTGTCATAGAGTTCTACATGGATTGTAACCAAATTTGGCCACAAACATCCTTGGGGGAAGGGGAACAGAACTTGTATAAATTTTGGCTCTGACCCCCGGGGCAGGAGGGGCGGGGCCCAATAGGGGAAATAGAGGTAAATCCTTTAAAATCGCTACTTGTCATAGAGTTTCTGCATGGATTGTAACCAAATTTGGCCACAAACATCCTTGGGGGGAAGGGGAACAGAACTTGTATAAATTTTGGCTCTGACCCCCTGGGGGCAGGAGGGGCGGGGCCCAATAGGGAAATAGGGGTATGAGGTAAATCCTTTAAAATCGCTACTTGTCATAGATTTCTACATGGATTGTAACCAAATTTGGCCACAAACATCCTTGGGGGGAAGGGGAACAGAACTTGTATAAATTTTGGCTCTGGTCCCCCCGGGGGCAGGAGGGGCGGGGGCCCAATAGGGGAAATAGAGGTAAATCCTTTAAATCGCTACTAGTCCTAGAGTGTTCTACATGGATTGTAACCAAATTTGGCCACAAACATCCTTGGGGGAAGGGGAACAGAACTTGTATAAATTTTGGCTCTGGACCTCCGGGGGCAGGAGGGGCGGGGCCCAATAGGGGGAAATAGAGGTAAATCCTTTAAATCACTACTTGTCATAGAGTTTTACATGGATTGTAACCAAATTTGGCCACAAACATCCTTGGGGGAAGGGGACAGAACTTGTATAAATTTTGGCTCTGGACCCCCGGGGGCAGGAGGGGCGGGGCCCAATAGGGAAATAGGGGAAATAGAGGTAAATCCTTTAAATCGCTACTAGTCATAGAGTTTTACATGGATTGTAACCAAATTTGGCCACAAACATCCTTGGGGAAGGGGAACAGAACTTGTATAAATTTTGGCTCTGGACCCGGGGGCAGGAGGGGCGGGGCCCAATAGGGGAAATAGAGGTAAATCCTTTAAATCGCTACTTAGTCATAGAGTTCTACATGGATTGTAACCAAATTTGGCCACAAACATCCTTGGGGGAAGGGGGAACAGAACTTGTATAAATTTTGGCTCTGACCCCCGGGGGCAGGAGGGGCGGGGCCCAATAGGGGGAAATAGAGGTAAATCCTTTAAATCGCTACTTGTCATAGAGTTTCTACATGGATTGTAACCAAATTTGGCCACAAACATCCTTGGGGGAAGGGGAACAGAACTTGTATAAATTTTGGCTCTGGACCCCGGGGGCAGGAGGGGCGGCGGGGGTGGGCCCAATAGGGGAAATAGAGGTAAATCTTTAAATCGCTACTAGTCATAGAGTTTCTACATGGATTGTAACCAAATTTGGCCACAAACATCCTTGGGGGAAAGGGGAACAGAACTTGTATAAATTTTGGCTCTGGACCCCCTGGGGGGCAGGAGGGGCGGGGCCCCCAATAGGGGAAATAGAGGTAAATCCTTTAAATCGCTACTAGTCATAGATTTTTACATGGATTGTAACCAAATTTGGCCACAAACATCCTTGGAGGGGAAGGGGAACAGAACTTGTATAAATTTTGGCTCTGGTTCCCCCGGGGGCAGGAGGGGTGGGGCCCAATAGGGGAAATAGAGGTAAATCCTTTAAATCGCTACTAGTCATAGATTTCTACATGGATTTGTAACCAAATTTGGCCACAAACATCCTTGGGGAAGGGGAACAGAACTTGTATAAATTTTGGCTCTGGACCCCAGGGGGCAGGAGGGGCGGGGGCCCAATAGGGGAAAATAGAGGTAAATCCTTTAAATCGCTACTAGTCATAGAGTTCTACATGGATTGTAACCAAATTTGGCCACAAACATCCTTGGGGGAAGGGGAACAGAACTTGTATAAATTTTGGCTCTGACCCCCGGGGGCAGGAGGGGTGGGGCCCAATAGGGGAAATAGAGGTAAATCCTTTAAATCGCTACTAGTCATAGAGTTCTACATGGATTGTAACCAAATTTGGCCACAAACATCCTTGGGGGAAAGGGGAACAGAACTTGTATAAATTTTGGCTCTGACCCCCGGGGGCAGGAGGGGGCGGGGCCCAATAGGGGAAATAGAGGTAAATCCTATAAAATCACTACTTGTCCTAGAGTTCTGCATGGATTGTAAACCAAATTTGGCCACAAACATCCTTGGGGGAAGGGGGACAGAACTTGTATAAATTTTGGCTCTGACCCCCTGGGGGGCAGGAGGGGCGGGGCCCAATAAGGGAAATAGGGGAAATAGAGGTAAATCCTTTAAATCGCTACTAGTCATAGAGTTTTACATGGATTGTAAACCAAATTTGGCCACAAACATCCTTGGGGAAAGGGGAACAGAACTTGTATAAATTTTGGCTCTGGCCCTCCGGGGGCAGGAGGGGGTGGGGCCCAATAGGGGAAATAGAGGTAAATCCTTTAAATCGCTACTAGTCATAGATTTCTACATGGATTGTAACCAAATTTGGCCACAAACATCCTTGGGGGAAGGGGAACAGAAAAACTTGTATAAATTTTGGCTCTGACCCCCCGGGGGGCAGGAGGGGCGCGGGGGCCAATAGGGGAAATAGAGGTAAATCCTATAAATCACTACTTGTCTTACTAGAGCTCTGCATGGATTGTAACCAAATTTGGCCACAAACATCCTTGGGGGAAGGGGGACAGAACTTGTATAAATTTTGGCTCTGACCCCCAGGGGGCAGGAGGGGCGGGGCCCCAATAAGGGAAATAGGGGATAGGGGAAATAGAGGTAAATCCTTTAAATCGCTACTAGTCATAGAGTTTTACATGGATTGTAACCAAATTTGGCCACAAAATCTCCTTGGGGAAAGGGGAACAGAACTTGTATAAATTTTGGCTCTGGCCACCCGGGGGCAGGAGGGGCGGGGCCCAATAGGGGAAATAGAGGTAAATACCTTTAAATCGCTACTAGTCATAGAGTTCTACATGGATTGTAACCAAATTTGGCCACAAACATCCTTGGGGGAAGGGGAACAGAACTTGTATAAATTTTGGCTCTGGCCCCCGGGGACAGGAGGGGTAGGGCCCAATAGGGGAAATAGAGGTAAATCCTTTAAATTGCTACTAGTCATAGAGTTCTACATGGATTGTAACCAAATTTGGCCACAAACATCCTTGGGGGAAGGGGAACAGAACTTAATATAAATTTTGGCTCTGCCCCCCCCCCGGGGGCAGGAGGGGTGGGGCCCAATAGGGAAATTTTGATGTTAGAATATTCAAATTCCTTCAGGAAAAGAAACAATGAAACCTGTTTCAGAACATTACTTTGCATACAAACCAGTTCTGTGAGCGATACAGGCCCTCTGGGCCTACTTGTTTTGTTTTACAACCTGAACAGCCGAGGTAATTAAAATGTACCAGGTTTTCTGATTGCAGCCAAAAGTACCTAGAGAAATAAAACAGATATATTGCTTAAAATATATACACAAACACTTCTTGAGAAACAAATTTTATTACAACAGTTTTAAAACAGAAAACCTCTCAGTCAACAGGAATATGCTAGAAGCAAGAAGATCTCAACAATGTTGTCGAGGATTTCAAGCCATGAATGTCTCTAAAACAAATTGATAAAATAAACAAATAAACCCAATGACGATCATTAACTAATCATTTCTTTTAAAGAAACCTAAACTTTACACCAAGAAAACAGTCCGTTGACTTTTTTACAATCTAAATGTCATTCACTTTTGTAAATAGTGAACTTTGACATTGTACTTTGTATCTCATTTTAAGTATTGTATTGGTAAATATTTAATCCTGATATTGGCCCTCATCCAACAAATGTTCAAATTGAAAAGTTAATGAATCCATTCCGAGGTCTTAATCTAAGCCTGAATACATATCCACTGCTGATGAGAATGGCTTTGAAATGGACAATCAGTTCCTAAGATTAAGTAAGTGTAGATAAGACAGAAGGCATGCACATTCCAAAGTTACGGTGACTTCACACCATACAACAGGATATTTAAACATCTGTTTTTTCTGTAGATAGTCATGTTTTATCACCCATGGTGGTAATGTAAGTCCTACCCAAGTGGCATCACAGTACAGGGATGGCATGTTTTTTCAGATTTCCTCGGTGCTGTCAAAATATAATAATGTAAAATAGTTAAGCATAAGGCTAATCTACTCCATGATCCTCTTGTTAGTAAAAATATATTACATGTATGGATCAGTTAAATTTAAACAATTAGAAATATAAACAAGAGGCCCATGGGCCTTAGCTGTCACCTGAGTTCTGATACAGAATGAAACAAAGTCATATAAACACTATATATTGGCCCATCAGACCCTTGAAATCAGTCATAAATTTGACTTTTTAATCTATGAAGAGTATTTGGTTCCAACAAATTTGTGGACCCTGGGGTCAACGAGGACCGATATGGATATTCTTATATGCCATATCTCAGGGCTATAATTCTAACCAAATGTGACTCATTTCCTATGAAAATTGAGCAAATAATGCTCATAAAAAATTTCCAATATAAACTATAATAGATTTGACCTTCCCAGGGGAAAATCTGAGATACCAAGGCCAAAAAATTCACAATTTTTGTAAAGGACCTTATGTTTAAGACTTTCCATCTATGAAGAGTTTGATTCTACCATTTCTGAATTTCAGAAGATGATTTTAGAAGTTTTAGCCTATTTGACCCCCTTTGGCCCAACCCCTCAGGCCCCTTAGGGGCAGCTGGGACCATATAATTCACCATGGCAACAACAGACAGAATTGATTAGAATAGGTCACTTGAGATTTTGTCTCAGGTGATCATGACCTAATAAAAAGGTGACAGAGTTATATCTAATGACACAGCAGCGAAACTCAAATTATAACAAGATACATAAATTCCATGTATAAATGTTGTTCAAGTATAAATGGTGTTTCAAATAATATAGTTTAACTACAATTAAGCAACATTATGTAATAAACAAGTATGATTAAGCTTTCATATTGTCTGTTTATATTATATACAGAATGAAATAAACTCAAAAGTCAACTTTGATATATTATTGTACCTATTTACATGTATTGGTTTGGCTTTGGCTGAAACACATAACTTGGAAGTCTTTTTCCTTGACTAGGAGTTCCACAAAATTGGCTTTTCGGATGTCCGTTAATGGATATATGTACAGCTTTCCCTCTATTCGATCCACATTATTCAACCTCTCGATGTTACGCTCTTCCTTCCCATGAAGAATCCTGTTTAGCAATCAGCCTAATTAGTCTTGTCAATTAAGAACAAATTATTGGCAAACATCGAAATCGAAATTCTATCAATCAATTAATACAAAAATATAATATACCTATTCTGTTTCTGAAAATTTCAGATTTATTTGCTCATGATTGTGTCATTATTATTAGTATATACTACATGTATATCTTGTTACTAACACATGTCACAATCAATATTGACTTACAAGATCGAGTACACGTAGATATCTTTGTAATATAGAACCACATTTATATAATGGACTACGTATATACATACATATAAAATGTACTACCATATTTATATCACTTAGCAAGCTCCAAAAGATCCAGAATTTGTTGAACACCAACATGGGACCAGGAGGAGATAACTCATCCACACCAGATCCATGGATCCATGATAAATTGTAACTCAGCTCAAAACACCAGATCCTCTCTGTCATTCTTGTGGTCAGTTTGTGAGGGGACTATCCTTTTGTGAAAAAAAGGTTTAGCAGATTTATTGGTACCCACTACCATTGGAGCATCTGTTTAAGTAAAACAATCAAGAGTACAGTTGAGTGTAAGCTAACCTTTACAGCCTGTAAACCTAGTGTACTAGGTATAATCTATGAGAGCATTAACATTTAAACTTCAGGTAAAGTAGTACTACACCCACATAGGTGATTGACTGATTGATACCAAAAACCCCATACAAGTAATGGACAGTACCCATAGGCTACCTGTACACATATGTTTTCTCACCTGTGGATGTGATGATGCCTGGTACGTAGCTACATGTAGTCTATAATCTATATTATAATTTGATTAAATACTATTGTTTCAGGACAAAACCAGCAAGAGTATTGAGAATTCATTCTTTTAAAAGGCTACATGTGTACCTACATGTACTAAAATGTACTGTTCTTATATTGGAGACTCTATCTGTGAAATGAAAAAATAATATAGAGAAAGTTTTAAAAATAATCATTTAAATAAATAAATGAATCATTAGGTTGGTATCTTTTCCTCGTCATCTCGGCTTTCCTAAGTCTCGCACCAAAATAAAAACCTTGTATTGTAAGATACTAACCATGTATTCTCTGTACAATGTATCTATCATAACTTTGTATATATTCTTCAATTATTAAATGAAATCTTGAAATCTATAGCTAGATAACGTATACCTACAGACACTTCTTCATTAGCCTATAGGCGATCACAGCAAACACTGGGATCTCCTAGATATCCTTTCGCCCCTTGAAAAGCCGACGCCGGCAAAATGGACTCGCCGTGAGAAACCGTTACTTTACCTTAGGTGGATAATCGCCATTTTAACGTTGTTGACTCAGTAAATTGGGAAAATTGAAGGAAGGATGTGATTTTATAAGAAAGCTATCACATCTGATTATGTAACTTATTTCTTACAGTGTCTAAAACCGTCATAAACACACTGTGAAATGCAGCGAAAACGTAAACACAGAGCCTCCGGCTCACAACCCTACATCTAAAATTCGTTAGCCCAGATATTTAACATATATCCTATCTAAAACATGAATGAAATTCGAAAGATGAGTTAACAATACACTGCAGAAAATTGTTATATTTGCACTTACTTAAATATATCGGCTGCGTTGACATCTGTAAATCTAGTATCTCTCTGCTTGTTATCAAACGCTCGCTTCGCGCGCCACCGGAAACCGTCGCTACGCCAGGAAAAGCAAGGGGCCGTCACTCGTGGCCGTGAAAAACCGTTTTGGTTCTCCACGGTGGAAACAATCAACGTCGTCTGTCACATTTTGTGGTTACGCTTAAAATAAAACTCAGGTCACCAAAGCGTTTGTTTTATAGCGCCAGGAACACGAAGCGTCTTGGTAATATAGATGATAACGTTATCTTAAAATAACCGTGCAATATACTTTTTCTATAAACTACTTTCCGGAAAAATCGTGCAATATAGTTTTTTATCGGTGATCACGTGGCATGTTTTTTGACCAATGAGAAGTGACAAAAAATCCAGAAAAACAATAATATAACATATAGGCCATGGGCTAGGAGGGTCCCACATGCACCCCCCCCCCCAAACCTCCGCACCAATATTTTTCTGAACCCTTATGACCCACTGATCACAAATCCAAATGTTAACATTGCATAAGTTGGGATGAACTTCCGGTTATGACGTCATCAAGTTGGCCGCCATCTCGAATTTCACTAAAAATTGAAAAATAGTCATAACATTACCATTTTTCAACCGAAGTAGACAAATGAGGTATCAAAATGACCACAATAAAACAACAAATACATATCAGGACCAAAATATCCAATTTATGTGGTGATTTCTACGCAGGAAATGAAAAAATAGGATTTAAAGCTCAAATATGGTGATTTTTCAGCAATTTTTTTATATTTTTTTTGACGCAGCAAAAATGTTTCCCAACAGCAATCTATTATTTCTAATAAGTTTTTTGACCACTTGTCAATCAGTTTAAGCAACAAAAACAACCAAAACCAATGTTAACATCGTATAAGTTCCGGTTATGACGTCATCAAGATGGCCACCATCTCGAATTTCACTGAAAAATGAAAAATAGTCATAACATTGACATTTTTCAACTGAAGTAGACAAATGAGGTATCAAAATGACCACACTAGAACAACAAATACATGTCAGGACCAAATTATCCAATATATGTAGTGATTTGAACGCAGGAAATGAAAAAATCGGATTTAAGCTCAAAAATGGTAATTTTTCAACATTTTTTTCATATTTGACTTGACGCAGCAAAATTGTTTCCCAACAACAAATTATTATTCACAATCAGGTATTTGACCTCTTATCAATCTGTTAAAACAACAAAAATATATAGAAATGCAAAAGAGAATTGTTATACCATCATTTGGTTTACAAAACATCACCGGATGCGGCATATGATTGTTATTTTTCCAAACCGCTAACACTACAGTTTCCTGGTGTCTTGGAATTTCCTGAATATAACATTGGCTATTGACGATTTATATCTTAACAAATTTGAATTTAAAGTTGGCTGAATATCTAAGTGGGACTTCAAAATAATCCATTTTCATGTTCGAAATTTTGTAGACTAGTAGCCTCTCAAACTGAATTATTACAGCAAAACGCTAACTAATAGCTATAGGGTATCAAATTAAAGTTCCGTAAATACCATGACACTTTTCGAAACATATTGTGTCTTTTAGAATGAGCACATCCATTGTTTATTTCCTGTGTATAACGCAAGGAAATATAAGATGGTTACTACAGTGTCACATATTTCTTTCACTAGTTCTTAATGCTAATCATTTTCGTTGTGCGTGCTTTCTCGCCAGAGTGTCGTCTTCGACCTCGGTGACCTGATGTGACATTACATTACCGGGTTACCATCGTGGTTCTAACTTGTCAACTGTCCATGGTCAGAGTTAAGATCAGAAACATCGGCTTCAGGGATGTAGGAGCTCTTCCTGTTTCCAACCTAGTTTCACCTAGATTCACATATCGTATATTATGTTCCAGATTTCCCCGGCATGATGGAAAAGACACCAGATCCACATTCTGCGGAGGGTTGAGTTGGTTCTCCTTAATTCGTATGAAGCACAATTCCTCATTCTTGTGAACCCCAGTGACCATAGGTGGCACAGGTGGATTTGAGGTCATGAATGAGATCTGCAGTGAAGTTTCACTCTTTGCCAAGTCTGGAAAGCACTTTAGAGAACTTTTTACTGGAGAGTCTTCAATGGTCTCTTTGCGCATACACCAGATGTGACACAACCAGCACCTTCAAGGGAGTGGGAAAAGTCAGACCAATGAAAAACATTTAACATTTATGCCCTCATTAATGACCTCAATGATATCACCTGTGCCATTTATGGTTGCAAGAGGGTCCACAAAATTGATGAATAGTACTTCATACAATTTATGGAGTTATGTGCTAAGGAGAACCAATTCCACCATTGGAAACAGCATATACGTACGATATGTTAGAATCTGAAAGAGATCCCACATCCCTGAACCTGTTGTTCCTGATATGAACTCTGGCCATGGATGGGTCATAAAAGGCTAGAACAACACTGGTAATGCAGTGTCACAAGAGCTCATCGACATCGAAGACGTCGATCTGGCTTTCGACGAATTGGATACTGATATCTCGAGTACTCTGATTCGGACAGCATGTACCAGCTACCAGGTATGCCGAGTCTCTTCAGTGGATAGGTCAGTGAGGCGAGAAAGCACGCACAATGATAATGGTTATCATTGAGAACCAGTGAAAGACATATTAGTGACATTGTAGTAACCATCTGACATTTAAAGTTGACTTTCGCTTATGCTATGCATAGGAAATAAACAATGAATGTGCTCATTTTCAAAGACACAAACGCTTTGGGAACTGTTAATGATATTAACGGAAACACAGGCTTAGCTTAGGTTACATTTGTTACGCTATCAGTAGGTGTTGTGTTATTTTTGAGACGCTGCTAATCTACAAAATTGAGGGTATAACAATAATTCTTTTTTTGCATTTCTATATATTTTTGTTGTTGTTTTTGTTTTTACTGATTGATAGGAGTTTAAATAACTGATTACGAGTAATAATTTGTTGTTGGGAAACATTTCTGCTGCGTCAAGCCAAGTATGAAAAATTTGCTGAAAAATCACCATTTTTGAGCTTAAAAGCTTATTTTTTTATTTCTTCCGTACAAATCACTACACATATTGGATTATTTGGTCCTGATATGTATTTGTCGTTCTATTGTGGTCATTTTGATACCACATTTGTCTACTTTAGTTGAAAAATATCAGTGTTATGACTATTCTTCATTTTTTAGTGAAATTCGAGATGGTGGCCATCTTGATGACGTCATAACCGGAACCTATACAATGTTAACATTGGTTTTTGTTGTTGTTGTTGTTTAAACTGATTGATAAGTGGTCAAAAATCTTATTAGAAATAATAGATTCTTGTTGGGAAACATTTTTGCTGGGTCAAACAAAATATGAAAAATTTGCTGAAAAATCACCATTTTTGAGCTTTAAATCCGATTTTTTCATTTCCTGCGTAGAAATCACTACATATATTGGATTTTTTGGTCCTGATATGTATTTGTTGTTCTATTGTGGTCATTTTGATACCTTATTTGTCTACTTCGGTTGAAAAATGTTAATGTTATGACTTTTTTTCAATTTTTAGTGAAATTCGAGATGGCGGCCATCTTGATGACGTCATAACCGGAAGTTCATCCCAACTTATGCAATGTTAACATTTGGATTTGTGATCAGTGGGTCATAAGGGTTCAGAAAAATATTGGTTCGGAGGTTTGGGGGGGGGGGTGCATGTGGGACCCTCCTAGCCCATGGCCTATTACAGCGTTGATTTTGAACTAAATTAAGTTGCATCACGTAGGAGTTCCAAACATTTCTCTAGTTATTAGTCTATATTGGGTCTTTGACTTACCAGTGTGGACCAGAGAAAAAATGCGATTGAGAAAAATGCTACAGTGTAATTGCATTTGGGATACAATGTGATGAAGAAATAAAAGAGTCCCAAAAAGTGAAGTAAATCAAAATGTTTTGAATTGTATTTATAAACTTGGCTTTTAACTTCAAATCAGAAATTAACCGTTTAACTTTAGATATTTGTTGTAGTAAAGCAGGTCGTGGTTTAGCGACCGGCGAAGATTGCGGTATACACGGCAGAATGGAGGCAGATGGATTTTGGCACTCCGTTTTGGTTTGTTGTCTCCAATTTCGATCCGCCTTTATGCCTTTTTGTATGATGCCTTCCGCCCACAGCTGCTCCATGAATAGCTGCAATATTGTAGCTCAAAAGACAGGCCGGTTACGTATATTCGTTCTACTCCATGACCAGTTGCTCAGTTTTTGTAGTCAGATTTAACATTGGCCTTCCGTTGTTGAGGGCAATGCCAGTGGTACTGTCAGTAAATGGTACTAGTCTACCTGCAATAACAATGGGATTCTTAACACACGCCAACTGTCTAAAGGAAAATGGATGTCATTTAGTGGAGCGGCTAAGCATGAAAATCGTTCAATTTTGAAAAAAAGCACGAAACTTTGCAAATGACCTCTTTAGGACATAAGGTTTCAGGAAAAAAATGGACCCCAAAAATTCACGGCCCCTGACGGCCGCCATATTGGTTTTCAAAATGGCCGCCAAAAACCACCTTCTGCGACCCATATCTTACGTTCTATACCAGCTAGACCCAAACTTTAAACGTGTACACCCATATTATTGATGTTGAGGAACATTCTGGTAGCGTTAAACTTCATGGAGAAGGACCGCCATTTTTGGCGAGGGTCACCTCGCCATTGTGATCGTGGTTGCAAAATTCTCTTACAGTCAATTTCCTCAATATGATTGGCTTAGAAATTGCTCGCAGATACTAGCGCTCCTAGCGGCAGTGTATTCAACAACTTTGATTTTACCGGGAATTTTAAATAGCAAATTTTGAATATGAAAGTTACTGAAATAAGCGTATCTTTAACGTTGAAATAGGAATAGTATATTACGGCTTTCATATCCTTACTATATACACTATCCAAAAGATCTTCTGTTTGAAAATTTTCACCTGAATTGTTTACAAAGTATCTAGACATTTCGTCGTTTACAATGAATGAAGACGTTTCGTCCCAAAAATGCTTCGCTCCACACCTGGTTCCCCCCAGACGTTTACTCCCTCTTAGTGACATTTATCCCGCAACGGAAAAAAATTAAATCAATATTTCACCTCGAACTTCAAAATTGATACCATAATGAATTTTGTAATTTGAATCAAATTTGTCTCGGAGCAAATACATTTCATGGCGAAATGGAGATGCATTTATCACGGCTGTGTTATGGCACATGGACGTAAAACTACAATGGAAGAAAGACAACTCTAACAAAATTTTGGACAAACTTGGTCTACTGATAAAATAGCACGTGACAGACGGTGAACATTTTGTAATCTTAAAACTAACGGCAGTTAATAAGGTATGAATATTTACCACATCCATAATTATCGATAATTTCATAAGCACATGTATAAATATCAGATTATATCTATATACTAAAGCACGTTCAGAGATTACCACTAAACCATACTTTTAAATACTTTTAAAACATTTTAGTTATTTTCACCACAGGAGCTTGACGTTCTGATCATATACATACAGCATTTTCATTAAACTAGGTAATACGAAGTAAATTTTTGGCCGAATGACATAAATCATATATGGAATGTTCATATAACTCGAAGTGATATTTTTTGGACTACTAGATCGACGAAAATGCCGATTTCTTTTTCATAATTCTTCCGTAAAACGGCACTTAAAAAGCTGTTTCAATCTGTAACAAATGTAGAGAAAACTGTTAATTGTTTAGCAATTATCCTGAGTTATATTTTACCAACAAGCATCAGAGATTAGCACTTAAAACTTACATAAACATATCCCGACTCTCACTTGCATTGTGTGATCACTCGAGCGGAACTAATCTCTACCATCTGGCACAGTCTTACAAATACAATCGCACAAAAGCCCACATGATCACTGTTTTTAGTGCGGTTACATCTTAGGGTGTGAACAATGTTAGTTTTTTTTAACTTTTTACTCAACAAAATAGACTACGCTTTTCATGATCAGCACCATCATTTTCTGTATAACTTATTAATTTACCACTGTACCCATGCATACGTGTGTATATTTATACTTCTTTGTGCACATTATATAACAACTGATATATTACAATCAATTTATGAAGGACAAAACTCTTACATGTAAGAACAGGAGGACTGAAGAACAGCGGGAATTAATCTTCAATAATATTTCTTCTATGCTGGTATTGCTATTTATGATTAAAATGTTTAATTATATGATATAAGCCTTTTCAGTAATTACTCTGTTAATACATTTATTGTTTCCTTATGTTTTACAGAATGTCAGCATGCATGTATCATTTCAACTGGAAACAGTCTAGGAGAAGAATTGTGTGAACAAAAAGAAGTAATTTTCAACTGTGGAAGCTTAATATCGTAATCATTTTCAATCCGAAAATAATTACTATCATCATCTTTAAATTCCTTATTGTGAATTTAACTGTAATATGATTTAAGTATATACCTGATATTTGTTTATATTATTGACATGTACATGCTTGAAATGAAATGAATAAATAGAAGATTATTTAAATTTAAAACACAATATGACATTAGCTGTTTATATTTTTTGTCAAAAACATATTAAGCTTATCGTTCATAACACACTAATCATCACCTTCGAGACAATTTAATGAAAATCAATTAAACATTAATTTGTATAACACAGGTCGTCTTATGTTTTCCCCGCCTTGACTATCAATGTTCCCTGATCACTCTGAAAGTATTGATTTTACCTTTTTTTCGGTCACCACATGAACTGCCTTTAAATCAGTCACACCAATGAGACATACATTTACTGCATTCATTATAACTCTGTAAGGCAATTCTGCAAGATCAGCAAACATTGTTGATTTACCTTGAATATCTAAATGCATAGTATGGTACCATATGTAACAGGAGAGCAGAAAATGTAGCGGCAAGACCGGGATTCGATCCCGGGACTCTCCGAACACTAGCTGAGTGCTCTACCGACTGAACTACCTGGTCATCGATAATCGACCCAGTCCAGTCCCGCTACACTCCTCCCTCCTTTTTTGAATACATACGAAACCCTTTCAAACACCACAACCGTTGGTTATTTAGTTGGGTGCCAATTCTGTAACAGGAGAGAAGAAAATGTAGCTCTTCCGACTGAGCTACCTGATCACCGATAATCAACCCAGTCTGATCCCGCTACAAATATTTATCTGGTTATTTTATCTCCCTTCCTATTTTCAATCTACCTTTATGACTTAGAATCTTACCTGGTGGAAAAGAATATTTTGTCTTACAAATCTTCACAAATTATGCACACTGTGATTGTTGCAAGCTAAACTACGTATCCGCTAGCTGATTGCTGTTGATTGTTAATGATCTCAAACACACTAATTACTTATTGTGCCAATTTAAGTAAATATATTCTACCCTTTTCAAATATTCCTGATTATTATTCATGTGTAATATCTCAAAACATTGACATGTGCACGGAGTACGGCGGACCAGACCGCCGATGTTTTGGACATCTGCTAGATATTTCAGTTTCAGGTTACAGTGGCCAATAAAAGAAAACAAACACAATGCGGTTTTCATATGTTATTTCTTCTAAATACAACACCTTTTGTGCAAGTTGTCAAGCATTTATGGGGAATATTTTGCATTGAAATTGTCACCTTCATACATCGGTTTTGGGACTCCTTGGACATTGTTTTTCCCCATTTTTTTGATGCGCAAAATATACTGATAGTAAATTTTTTAAGCATTTTCAGCCCTGAAACGTACCTGCGCAAATTTTACCAGTTTTTACGGTATATGTTTACGGTATATGATATTGGAATGTATACTGTTATGATATCAGAAATATCTGATGGTCTACAACAAATGTTACATGAATTTTAACAATATTGCATAACACGGAAATTAGAACTTATATCAGAATATCAGAAAGATAAAAATTGTGATATTCTCAAGACGTAAATCGGTACAACAACACCAGTTGATGTTATGGAATACATAATTAGATTTATAAGAATTGTTTACATATCTAGGTACAGAAAATAATGTTAATGGTAGCGTTTTTAAAGAAAGGGAAAAAACCTGCTGAACAAACAATTAAATCGGTGTTTGCTATTTATAAGAAATAAAGGAATGTATCTCTTCCTGTTCATCTTAAACTGAAAATATTTGATTAACTTGTAATGACAGATTTATTATACTCATCAGAGGTATGGGGATTTGAAAATAAAAAATGTAGAAAAATTCATTTGTAATTTTGTTAAACAATCCTGAAGTTAAGAAAGTGTACAAACAATTTCATGGTCTATGGTGAGCTAACAAGTTATCCGGTTTGAATTGAAGTTCGGATACAATGTATATCAATCAACTTGCTGTTTTACAAAAGAATAATTACAAAACTTGTTAAAAGTAGACCAATTGACCAATGTATTCAAAAATCACATGGTGATATTGATAAGTCTTCTAGAGGACAGACATATTCTATATTTAAGACATTTTGGCATAGAAAAGTATGCCTCTTGTCTTTCTCTGCTGCAAAACAATACTTGTTAACTGATACTGTGGTCCCAGGAATTTGATGACAATAGTCATTAAGAATGGATATTTTCATTAACATCAAATTAACAAAGAAAATGCTAAAGGTGTTATAAAATCATTTGACATATAACATCATAGGAAATATTAGAATGGGCTTCCAAGATTTTAGTATGTGTCTCTTATTTTACACCTTGGTGTCCAAGGAATCCTCAAAAGTCCAAACTGGAAGGAACACCAGCCAAATTTATTTCTTATTGTACAAAACTACAGTAGTATTGACCTTAGAAATATATTCCTCCTATCATCGAGACCGAGCCATTTAGTACTTTCAGTACTTTGATTTATTTCAAGATGGCCGCCAACTTTGCGAGCTATATCTGTATAAAATAATCTAATTGGCAAAGCTTACTTTAAGCAAATAAATACTTGCAAATAAAGTAATTTGATTATAAGTTTAATTTCAAAAATGACCGCCATTTTGAAATCCAACATTGCCGTATAAATTCAAGTTGTTTTCCTATTCATCTGTAAAAATCAAGTTAACACTCTTAAACGTCTACACCCATATTATTGATACGTAATATTATTATTACTTAGGATCATTTTAGTAGTGTTAAACTTCATGTAAAAAGACGCCATTTTGTATTCTAAGATGGCCGCCAATTTTCAACATTTACCTATATCTGTATATAATAATAATATCACAGTTGGCTTATCTGACTTTAGGTAAATCAAAAAACTTGCAAATACAGTGAGTGTTTATATTTTGTAGCGTTTGATACAAAATAATTCGATTCTTATTTGAATTTCAAAATGGCCTCCAATCTGAAATTCAAGATGTGCGGCAGTTTTAAATTAAAGGTACTTAAATTAACCAAATTGCCCGATAATTTCGGAAACATTATGTAAAAACTTGATATGAACTTCTATAAATATTAGACATACCATTATTCTCTGAGCCAATCTGAATAGATAAATAAATGCAATTCAATTTCCATAAAGCGGGTCGCTTATAATCCCCGACGTCGTCCTTATAAGCACACCGTGATTAACTTTCACCACGGTCATTAGAAATCGTTAAATCATTTTGAACAGGTAACGGACCTTTAACTCTTTCAGAGTACAGCAGCTTGGAAAACATGCCTCACACCCATTTTCATGCCAAAAAAATAAATATAGTTCTAGAATCAAATTTTACACGATAGCAATATTTGTCATTCTGGAAAGAACACTCATACAAGAGCTATATCATGTCATTGGAAATAGCCTATCCTGATGGAGATCTTCACTACATCAGCACAATGTCCTATTGGTATACCTTACACTATCTACAAATGCAAGATGTACCAAAACCTTATAAAAGATACTATAGAAACTCATTAATGTCATTTGGAAGAGAGATAGGATATCGGAATGGAAGTTCGATATCGGAATGGAAGTTCGTATTTGCCAGATGAATAAGAATAATGACGGCTAACGAATATATTTTGGATAAAGCATGAATGCAGTCAAGGCTTGAAATGGTTTATTATGACTGCAACTATTTAATGCATATGGATGATATCACATCACTGTCTCTCACCACAGCAAGGGAGTATCAAAAAATATCTAAACGAAAGAACTTCGGCAGGCATCCGAAATACTTTGCGTGATGGAAATTTACCTTAGTACCAGACATGCAAAAAGATGTGCTACATTTGGGTTTCGTCTTCCAAAGGAGGCTTCATGGATGAGATGGCCGCACTTATATTGCATAACCATGTTCATGCTCGGCCGCCAACCGCGTCAACTGGAAAGTGTGGATTTAGGGGGGAGACATTCCCTCTATTGTTAATATCAGATAATATGTCAGAAAAATTGTTTTGATGCAATTCTGAACGACTCCAACAACATCAGGAGACTCCACTTAAGAAAGGTCTTCATAGCAAGGTTTTGCCGCCCAATCACATTGCTGACTGCTGACTTAGGAGATAATCTGGTATAGAGAACAATAAGCCTTCAAAGAGAAAGAATATCTGGTCATTAAAACTAAGTGCAAATTGTGTAGATGATTGACAAGACTGGAAACCACATAGACAGAAAACTAACTCAGTCAGATATTGGTCATATGGAACCTTGGTTTTTAGTTCTGGTGACGTCGATATATGACAAAAGGTGGGAGCGATACCTGCAGGCTAATGATTGTGCAACCAGGAACTCTTGCGCGTTCTACAACCACAGCTCCTTAAAGAAAGTATAGCTATCGCCCTGAGAAGATGCTAAGTAAATTGGCAGACATCTTGAAAAAAAGAAAAAAAAACAACAAAGAAGTCTTAGCCACTTAAAGAAAATACTTTCATCACATTTGTTAAAGGTAAAGAGCGATGACAGATGTCTGTATGATCTGAAATTTTTTTTATACATACACCTGAGAAGAAATAAAGCGGATTGCGTTCTCGGACATCATAAGGTGAAATGTGTTTTTCATAGGAGTTACACTGTTAGGAAGGATTTGAAAGACATCAATATCATAGAATGTAGAATTGGATGTTCCTGTTTCCTGCATGTTCAACGTAAAAGCTATATCCAACATTGGAAGTAATGGAGAATGACAAGAAATCAGCTGTGGATCTACTGTCAAAAACAGGAGAGAAGACGCCCGATTGATTGCAGTAGATCTATAGAAGTGACAAGGTTTGAGCTAGGTGTTATCTGCAAATGGGCAGTGATTTGGACAATCGCTGTTGACTTGCGACATTGAAGATGTTCCAACTGAAGACTCGATAAAGCCCATGAAAGATGATCCTCTAATGACGCCTGTAGAGTTGCAATTCGGGGGTTTATTCAAATATCATTCAAGGCATCTCATATGTATCAACGTGTTAAGAGTGGTAACTTGATCTTTTGCTCGATCATTTACAGAGTGAAATACGAAAAAAAACTTGAACGGCCATCTTGGAATTCAAAATGGCATTCATTTTGAAATCATAATAAGAATAAAATCATTTAAGTATCAAACACTACAAACGTATAAATACTCTCACTATATTTGCAGGTGTTTATTTGCTTCAAGTCAGCTTACCCAATTAGATGTATTTTATTCAGATATAGCTCGCAAAGTGGGCGGTCATCTTGAAATTCAAAATAGCGGTCCTTCTAGTTTCTAATTATATATAAGTATCAATAATATGGGTTTAGACGTTTAAAGTATGGGTCTAGCTGGTATAGAACGTGAGACATGGGTCGCAGAAGGAGTTTTTTTGGTGGCCATTTTGAAAACCAGTATGGACCGCGAATTTTTGGGGTACATTTTTTTCCTGAAACCTGATGTCCTCAAGAAGCCATGTGCAAAGTTTCATGCTTTCTTCAAAATTTGAACGATTTTGTCGAAAAATCGACCTTAGCCGCTCCACTAATGGTCAAATGATATATGTATTTCTTATAATGTGCTGATCCCATCAGGCAGGTGCGTAGCTGCCTGTACCACGGACTCCGGTGCATCCACATCGTTTTCCTTTTCAGTTTGGAATGAATAAACTATATAAATAAAAACAAATGCACTCTCTTAAGAGTTATAGGCCACCGCCCGTAGTCCATCGACCTTTTATACAAGTACTTTGACTCATTGCATTACTTCATAAAAAATCGCTGATAATTCTATTTGTTATCATGACATTCTATTGTTGGAAATACAACTACTGAAGTATATTGGATTTACTTATAATCATCTATTTCATATGTGCTCTGTTTTTCAAATCCCCATTGGACCACGCTGATATTGCACTTCTGATCCGCATGACCACTATCCAGAAATAGAGTTAATCAAGGTAGTGTTCTATAGTCATCGTTTTTCTTATAATATGCACATAAAACAATCCTATTGTCATGAAACGTTTTATCAAATACAAATGCTGTATAAAACTTTTGATTTTATCAATATTATTTTGCCCTGGTAGAATATTTAGCATAATGACCCAGGTATTATTTGATTCTACCAGGGCGGTATAACACCATATTGAAAAAAGTTCCATAACTGATAAGTGTGCATCATTTCTCATTGCAAATTAATGTGTTTACATGCTATGTATCATGTCCTCACCATTCCATCCCTATTTACCACACAACTTCCCTTCTCACCATGCTTACTGATAACCTATAATGATATAAATTTCCATTAAATTTTCAAATCTGTGAAAGTTAACCTTGGCAATCTTGAAACAAAATGGAAATTATAAAATTCAGTAGCCATGAAAGAATTAGTTTCCAGTACATATCTCCTGTCTATCTCAACTTCTGGTGTTAGATACTAAAAGGTTTCATTAGTTGAGTTAATGGCAATATAACAAATGTTTTATTATTTTTGCTTTATTTTATTCACATATATAAATACTGACAGGTGTTTGTATACATAAATAAAAGCATGAAGTTGTCAACATAAAGAAATAAATAAAAGGTTACAGTTATATCCCCCTTTCGTTGACATTAACCATAAACATGCCTAAAAAATCATATTTTCCAATAAAAATGTTCATAAATAATTAATCTGTTGCAATTAATTCACACTTACAAGCACCTCCAAATCTATTAAATTGACTCTACATG
>NW_027188236.1:0-31450 GCF_041381155.1 Argopecten irradians
GATCTATGAACAATAGATCCAATTCATGTACACCGCTTTTGCATAATAATGATTACGATTTTTTTTTCGTAAATTTAAGCGAATTTTTTTCATGCAACACGAAAAGAATCTTTTTACAAATATTTACAACAACTTGTGTCATTATAATAATCTCTTATGCTATTTGAAATTTCGGTGACTATTTACTATCCGTTGATGATATTAAGATGTATTGGTTTGTAAATGGTTTATATTTAAATTTATAGGGAACAATATTTTAATCTTTGTAATCCAGGTTTTCTATATTTATAACTGAAAATCATAATCGAACAATAATCGTACAGCCACCTTTACCGGTTTGTTATTTTGGATCCGACCATCATCTTCTATTCATAGAAAATTTCTTTTATCTGGGGACATGGATCGTGGTATGTGTTCTGATACGACTCTTGTCTGTCTTAATGTCGACGGATTTAGGATTATTAGTTAAATTGTAATTTGAACAACTGTGGAAAGCGGGCTTTGTTATAAATGTTTAAGCTGTTTGTTTTGTTAACTACTGTGTGTTTATGTATGTTTTGCATCATCGATCCATTTACCTGTACTGATGTTAGGAAAGCAATATAATGTTGAATTGATTTGAAATTGTATTCACCTGGTCACGAGGGCACGGGTCCGGAGGGCCCAGAGCATTTAATAATTTCGTTATTATTTCTTTCAATTGTTTTTTATGAGGATATTTTATACTTATTTGTACACTTTGTAGTGACAAGATGTACGGCGAAAACATAGCACGAATTCAAAGTTTTTCACCTCACATTTCATAATTATCTTATTTCATTTTCAACCTAATATACACATCTCAGCTGAGAATTCAGATATCAAAATTGTAGATTTTTTTTTTATGAAAGCACAATATTTAAGAAAAATCAAGAGAAAGAAAAAATATCTTGCGATTTGAGATTTGATTTTGAGATTGAGATAAAATCTCAGTTTGAGAACGTCTTGCCGCAGGGCGGGACTAGAAAATTTAATAGCAAAACCCCTCGAATACGGCAGCTCTCTGAGGAATAAAATTTGACACCAATCACAGGCCAGCAATAAATCCTATGTAAGGACTACAGAGGAGAGGTCGCACATCTTCAAAAGCCTCACAGTCAAACCCAAAGTGTCTTCAGCATTCTATGCGGTCTTTTGGTGTGCATCAAATTCACTTATTTACATGTTCTGTTCTGATAGCCTCCAAACTTTACCATGGGATTAGTCCAGGAGGTTATAGAGATCGTAAAGTGTTTCGCAAACCCATGGAGTATCGAGGACTGACCATATACATACTTGATGTTATAGTAAAACTGACCATTGTGTCATGTAATAATGTTTTCAATTAACGTGTTATACTTATACTCCACTTTTCCACATTAAGGTAACATTATTCGATGACGTTCAGGTTAGTAGTAAGTTTGATCGTCCAGTCGAAGTCTTCTCTTAACTCAGACAAGGTTAGACCCGGCTTGGTTGATCGAACCCCCCCTCCTTGGTGAGAGATGTTAAGTGTGATCCGTTGGCTGACCTGACTGTCCACGTTTTGGTAGGCGGACATCACACGGCGGGGAACCATTCAACCCTGGTCTTGAGCTGGGGAAACCCCTCAACGTATATTAACAAGTTTAGTGTCCCCGGCTCTCTCCCTCCTACCTAGGGAGCTGTGTACGGTTCTGTTTCCATTTATCCGTCCGGCGGTTGGCTTAGGAGGGTCTTGTTTGTGGAAGGAATTACTTGTAAACCAAAGTTTTAATATTACTCTAAAAGTTGTATTCGCCATACAAATATATATAGAGAATACTTGGTTTAGTATACTTACAATAAAAAGGCCTTTATTTTGGTGCGATGACCGTTGGAAAAGCCGTCGATGACGTGGACTTTTGACGAGTCATACTCGGCTTTCACGCTGTCGTGCAGCAACAAATATAAATACTTGTATTAGTTAAATTTAATAACTCTGGTGTATTCTTGTATATCCAGCAACGTCTTATGACATTCAGATCGGAAAGACAAGTTTTACAGTTATTTGACTTGGTGTTCGCTCGATGCGACGACCGATTCTTTTATTGCGGAAGGTAAAAGATTCATTAAAACCCTAAACGAAAATGAGAGTGTATTCCTTTTTATTGCACGTGGGAAATAAAAATATGGCATTTCACAAACTGTTTCCGCTATTCTTTTCAATGTGATATATCACTGATATACAAAAATGATAACACTACTTTCAGAAAACTATCAACTACCCAATAAAGAATTAGTTTACAATATCATTCCTTAGCACTGAGCCAAGAAAAAGGGAAAGACACCGCCTAATACAGGTAGATTTTCGATATCGTAAAATGGAAGTCTTCCCGTCGGGAGGGATGTGGGACGTCAACAGTTTTAGCGGGAAAGACCCTGGTATGTTATTCCATTTCACCGGAAGGTTCAAAGTTATGGCGACAAGTTAGAATAGTTCACGTCAGATATGGAACAATATCCAAGTGAATTAGTAATTGACGGATATAAATGCATTTTCGTAGTTGACACGGTCTAATGCAAAAAATTTATCCCATGGCAGGTAGTTATCGAGTCAGTAAAAGTGGGGACCAGTTGCAAGGATAAATATTGCTATTTCTGGGATTTATTTACACAGATGTATATAAATCCGACTGATATTCAAAAATACAATCTTTAGAGAATCAATACTTACAGTGGACGTTAACGAGGTGAAGTAATAAGATTATCCCGGTAAATGGATGATCGTTGGAATCAGGATGGGACGCCTTGTCAAACGTACAGTTCACTCGCAATTGTTTTAGTTCTCGATAGGTTGATAACTGTATCGTGGGAAATTGATTAGGAAAGTGTGGACATGTTGGAGGTTCCACGTGAGACACCAAAACAAATAACAGGTTGAGGGTCTCGCCAAGGGGAGGAAACCACCTGGCATGTCGACTCTGTATAGCATCTTGAACAGGGATTCATTTAGTATAGAACTTCACCGGAAAGTGTATCATCAGTGATTAAGGGCTCCATGTTGTCGATAACGGTGCGTCTGAAACACAAAAAGAAACAAGAGGTCCAAAGTGCCCATAGCGGTTCCTTTTGAACTATTAATCCGACTATATATGCAAAATTCAGGAATATGTACACTATTGGATTGGATATAAATCAGCTAATACATTGTATGTCATATATACAGATTCTTAGCCACACATTTTTGACCATTTGTGAACTTGATTGAATATTAAGGATAACTTCATTTTAACAAACACATAAAAAGACAAACACAGTCCTGCTTAGAATATTTTACATATCCACTATTTTAATTGCATCACATACCGAATCGATGTATATAAAAGAGCTTTCTGAGGGCCCTGTATCGCTCACCTGCATTTTAGTAATTTATTACACTAAATTACTCTAACAATCACAGAAAAAAGGGCTAAAATCATACCGTGATCTTGAATTAATTTTTGAATCCCCGCCACATAACGATGCTATCCAATTATCACCTATGACTATGGGTGTTATTCAATTCTATGTTTTCACAGAAAGAAAGTCGTTTATATAAAAAAAAAATTGTCTATGGTAACCATTTTGGCCCCGCACCTATTCAGAGCTCCCTAGGGGGGCGTAAGCTCGGCACCATTTGTCACAATTTTGAATAAATCCCCATCCATATAAACGATTACTGCCCATTGTATTTAAAAAAATGCTCATTTATGATTAGTTTCAGAGGGTATATAGTCGAAAAAAAGAGTCTTAATTGACCCTTTTCTGACCCGTCACTCAGGTTTGGTCTGGGAGGGGTAAAGCTAGGAAGGAAGCGATGGTACGCCGGACACGACGACAGAGTACGGTCATTAAGCTCCAACAATGGTCCTCCGGAATAAGCTCGAGCTAATAATATCAAGGCAGCATTATTGGAATTCGTTAAATCTTTTTAACTATATTTGTAATTTATCCTTCATAAAATATCAGATCAAAATCATCTCTACTCAAAGTAAATCTGTTAAAACACACACAGTTGTAGATTTTTGAAATGGGTGATGTTTGTATTAACGGGAACATCTGGACGGTACATACGTTACTCGACTTCAGGTTTGTATATTTCTGGGGGTTCCCCAAAACCCCGGGTGGTACCTGCCACTGTTGACCCGTCAATTCCATGTACTAATTTCACCGGTCACAGGATGTCCCTGTATGATCCCTCACAGCTACCCACGTGATAGTTAGGATAAACGGGTTACCTCCTCATGTTATACACCGCGAGATGATAGGTCGGCGGGATCCTTCACTTCTGATATCATGACTTAGTGTTTACCACGGTCATGTTACTGGGTCTTTAGTCGGGGCTATTCTATGAAAGGATAAATTCCATTTCATTTCCTGAAATTTGAGAATCGCAATATTGCATTCCTACCTCTTGATGAAACTGAGAATTATATTAATTGTTTAAACATTTTGACACTGCAGTATTTTTGTTAAATTCTTTCGTTGAGAAATGGATATTTTCTTATAAGTAACCTATTTTATTTTCATTAACTTGTTTTGTACATTTCATTTTGAACGTTGTCCATTACTCAAACATGTCGTTTTTACTTTGTAATGCGTTACAATTGATTAATGGTTTTTGTTAAACGTACCAGTCTAGAGGGATACCATTTGTCAACACCTTGTTATGTAATACTCTTAGTCTTTAGCGTCATTGAGAATGTAAGACTGCGACGGGTAATTTTAAACTATTAAATAATATCAGACTACTCCACAGTTTGAGGTGGGCGCTTATAAACTTTTAATTAAATAAATAATGTTACCTGTTCTAGCATATTTTCTTACTCTTAAATCATGAAACGTATAAATGTTCATTGAGACCTCTTACTCAGTTGAAACAAGGTTTTGTTTAGATATTGATACTATCCTCAGCTGTAAACCGTTCAATTCCTAATCTCAAACTTGAAATTTACCTTTAATGTATTTTAGTACTTCACATGAATTAATTATTTTATATGAACTTTTTTTTAATAAAACAAACCATTGCTCTGTTTATTCTCGTACTTACCATAAATACTTACAAACAATAACCACGTTTCGTCTTTACTACATGTTCAAACATGGAAGATACAATGACATTAATATACTTTAAAAACGGTCCGTTATGCCACATGTGAACGCAAAGTTTGTTCATGACGTTTTTTGAATATAATATTAATTTTGGGCAAAATTAATGGTTCATGCATGAGTGAAGAGAGTGAACTGGCATCAAAACTAATTTATAGTAAGCACATAATATGGAAAATCACTATTGCTTTATGCAATCAAAAAACGTTTTATTGTTACTTATTGGCCTTTCTTTTGACAATTTCTCCACAGTAGTTTGCTACACGTATTGTACCGCGTGTTTGGATGTCGAATAAAGGCATCCACACCCGGAAATCATACTCGCGTATTTTAACACTCGAAAAACGTGCTATGGCAGTTTTAATCTTATTGAAAAAATACTGGCAATATTTAATCAGTCTTTTTGGTGTGCGTTCATAAGCGGATACGAAGTGATTTGCTATGAAAGGATGGAGAAAGAGATCAATGGAATTAAAGCATAGAAATAGAAACATGTCATAAGTCTGTAATTTCTGGTGGACAGACAATTATATTGAATTCTACATGAAATTTTAATCTGAATACTACATAAGAAGGATATCCCTTTGTATCTTGTTGCAATACCAGTCATATTATTTGATCGTGTGAGGTGGAAAAATTTGATAATTTACGAGTCACGATATCGCCAAGTAGTCGAGCATTGCCCATAGGTGTTCACACCCAACTCACGAGATGAATATATAAAATGGTATCCATTCAAGAATACAAGTAATATCTTAATATATTACGTTTATTATCATTCACATCCATTTCAGAGAAAAACTTCAACTACTTGTTCTGACAAAGGTAATTCCGCCTTGTTATTGACAGAGTTTCATTTCGCGTTGTGATTATTTTAGCCGGAATTTACGATCAACAGTAAATGACGAAAATTTATTTCTGTTTTCATAAATATTCCACTGTTCTTGCACTATTAATTACAACAGATAATTTTTACCATTTTTAATCCGCGAAACTTGTTCATCGCGAACAATGTTAAGTCTGTTTTTGGAATGGAGATCGCGATATATAAGAAACCGATGAAAAGTTGGTCTACAGTATTCGATGTAACATTCTTGCATCCTTTTTACAAGCTGACAATAATTATATATGTACAACGACAGAAAAGGCGGCTGTCAATTATTCCTGCGTACAAATCTCTACATCTAGTGGATCATTTGGTTCTGATATGTATTTGTTGTTCTATTGTGGTCTTATTGATACATCATTTGTCTAATTCGGTTGAAAATGTCAATGTTAATGACTATTTTAGTAAAAATTCGAGATGGTGGCCATCTTAATGACGTCATAATCAGAAGTTTATCCCAACTTATACCATGTTAATATTTTGATTTGTGATGAGTGGGTCATAAAGTTTCAGAAAAAATATTGGTTCGGAGGTTTGTATGGGGGGAGATGCATATAGGACCCTCACAGCCAATGGTCTTAATCTTATGTCATTTAAATTCTAAACTATTTAAATTTTTGTTTGAGAATTACAATCCTCACAATGCATAGGATTTAATTTTACAAGCATAAAGAAGAGCTGAAAAAGATTTTGGTAGCACTGTCAAAAATCGCTATATTTACGTCTATAGTGCAGTGGAAATGAGTACATGCGGTCAGGACTATGAGGCGAAGTTTTGGTCTACTAGTTCCATTGTTACAGTGTTATCAGTGATTGTATAGTGTACTGTTTACGCCACTAATGTATGTTTTTCATCTAACAATTTTTAATATTACTGTATAAATTCTATTATTGTGATTTTTTTCCAGATGCATGATTTCACAGACCCTTTTGCCCGAGTTATGGCAACATTAAACGTTAAATATTTTTCCATTGTAGAAAAATGGCGTTTGTTTTTCTATTGTTATTTATCACGAAAACGTAATATAGTATAAATGTAATTTCATTACTTATGTTAATAATATCTATTCAATATATTTGAAAATTAAATACTTTAAAATCATTAGGTTTCTTATGTGTCAAATCGAAGAATGTTGAATTCGTATGATCATATAGACGAATGGGATTTTTCTTATACGTTATATGGCAACATTTTTACCAAACTCCAACTTAGTATGATAGAAATCCCGTGGAGAGCAGTTATTGAACTAGTGCAGTGAATGTATTAACCCGGTTGCTCGATTTAACATGGTGTCCGGATTCGATACAATTGACTATTGAAGGAAATAACAATATACAAATTGGTTATATGTGTACGTATTTAATTTAAATCCCAACGACATCGCTGTTCCAGAGTCAATACGCTGACGCCCCCAAACCACCCAAATGGAATTGAATTTTCCGTCATAAACCTTAATATGTTTTGGCTTGGGCTTTACATATTTACACAAATTATACACCTATAAATTTCAATGTGACATTGTGCATTTAAAAACATAGTCGATAACCCAACATAAATGTTTTAAATACACCTTAACCACCATTAAGGTTCCGTGTTATGGACAGACCTCCTGTTCCTTCAATTTCTTAAGGGATGTCCCATTTGAAATTATTAACGATGTGTTAAGACACTTTAAAATGTTCATCAAAATCTATTTTTTTAATTTGTGATAAAAATGTAATTTCGACCTGATATTAGCACAGATATTTTAGAGGAACACAATACTCAATAGTTTCATATAAAACAACATGAATTGGAATTTAGTTTAGTTTATGACGAGAGATTGCATGAATTATAGACACAAATAAAATTCGTTGCTCCGGATCTACAAAACTTCAAAACTGACTTAGAGAAGTCCTAATGTGAACAGGTTAGTGTAAATGTATGTAGAGAGAATAATATCTTGATATCATCGGCGCGATAATACTTGCATACTTCACATGAACAATTATTATCACAAACGGTTACCGAATGCGGGTTAAAAATATTGACCAGCAATGCATTTTTACATGATTTCACAGCCATGTTTTCATGAATGTGAATTCCCTAAAGACTTATGGATACAAATGGCATTTGGATGATTTTGTTCTATTTGGAGCAAAAGTTAGATCAGGTTTTCGTTATTCAGTTGAACTAAAAAACTTATATTACTTTACCCGGCCCCAAATGAAACATTACGACTGTTATTCGTTATATTCACAAATTAACTGCTGTTTTGTCGGCATTCCCTGAAACATTAAATATAGTCCCAAATTTATGTAAATTTCCTTTTGAATTACTAATAGTTGCTTGGAAATCATTATTATTTTATTAATAAAGACTGTGTTATTTGGCCTGACAATCTACTTTTCGACATTGGATCAAGCGCTCGTCTAGCGCTTTCCAATCTGAATAAGATTGCCATGGGAATATTTCTATGGAAACCACCGTACAGTGATGGTACCCACTTTCAAAAGTCGCGCACGACGAGCATGGGTTCGTTCACTCACATATGAGTCAATACGGCCGATAGTGTATGTACGTTATACGATTATGGTTGCCATTAATATTCATGTATTATATTTCTTATGAATTATTACTCATTGTTTTCATGAATGCTTAAATAGAAGAAAAAAATTCAGTATTCATCAATGACTGTAAATGAATTTACAGATAAGACTGTCACAATTGTTACATTACATTTACTATGTGATACATCGATATAGTGTGAAATCAATTGGAGAGAGCACGTGAAGATTTATAATCAGTAAATGTAGACCTGTGGTCATGAGTAGTGTATACTTACATTGTAACGGTAAATGTGACCTGTGTCTGAGGTAGAGGTATACTTAGAGTGTACAATGAAAAAACGTGACCCAATGTGTCTGAGTAGGTACAGTGTACAGTCATGTATAGTGTACAGAAAAAATTATGTACAGTAAATTGTGACCTGTGTCTTGAGGTAGGTTTATACTTACAGTGTACAGTAAAATGTGACCTGTGTCCTGAGGTAGGTATACTTACGAGTGTACAGTAAATGTGACCTGTGTCTGAAGGTAGGTATACTTACAGGTGTACAGTAAATTGTGACCTGTGTCTGAAGTAGGTATACTTACATTGTACAGTAAAATGTGGACCATGTGTCTGAGGTAGGTATATTCTAACATGTACAGTAAAATGCTGACCTTTGTGTCTGAGGTAGGTAACTTACAGTGTACAGTAAATGTGACCATGTGTCTGGAGTTAGGTAGAGCTTACAGTGTACAGTAAAACTGTTGAACTGTGCCTGAGGTGTGTATAACTTTACAGTGTACAGTAAATGTGAACCTGTGTCTGAGGTAGGGTATACTAACAGTGTACAGAAAATAATATGATCCGTGTCTGAGGTAGATATAATAACAGTGAACAATAAATATGACCTGTGTACTGAGGTAGTATACTTACTGTGTAAGTAAATATAACCTGTGTCTGAGAGTAGGTATACTTACAGTGTACAGTAAAATGTGTGATCTGTGCCTGAGGTAGGTATACTTACAGTGTACAGTAAATGTGACCTGTGTCTGAGGTAGGTATACTTACAGAGTACAGAAAATAATGTTACTCCGTGTCTGAGGTAGATATACTAACAGTGTACAATAAATGTGACCTGTGTCTTGAGGTAGGTATACTTACTATGTGTAAGTAAATATAAACCTGTGTCTGATGTAGGTATACTTAGAGTGTAAAGAAAAATTGACCCGTAGTGTCTGAGGTAGGTATACTTACAGTGTAACAGTAAATGTGACCTGTGTCTGAGGTAGGTATACTTACAGTGTACAGTAAATTATGACCTGTGTGTCTGAGGTAGGTATTACTTTACATGTGTACAGTAAATATGACCTGTGTCTGAGGTAGGTTATACTTACAGTGTACAGTAAATGTGACCCCTGTGTCTGAGGTAGGTATACTTACAGTGTACAGTAAATGTGGACCTGTGGTCTGAGGTAGGTATTATACTTATGCAGTGTACAGTAAATGTGACCTGTGTCTGAGGTAGGTATACTTACAGTGTACAGTAAATGTGACCTGTGTCTGAGGTAGGATATACTTACAGTGTACAGTAAATATGACCTGGTGTCTGAGGTAGGCTAATACGTCTTACTTAGAGTACTGAGCAAATATGACTCTGTGTTCTGAGGTAGATAGGTACTTACAGTGTACAGTAAATGTGACCTGTGTCTGAGGTAGGTATACTTAACATGTGTAACAGTAAATGTGACCTGTGTCTGATGTAGGTATACTTACAGTGTGAGAACAGTAAATGATGACCTGTGTCTGAGGTAGGTATGACTTACAGTGTACAGTAAATGTGACCTTTGTCTGAGGTAGGTATACTTACAGTGTACAGTAAATGTGACCTGTGTCTGAGGTAGGTCTTACTTAGAGTGAAAACAGTAAATATGACCCCTGTGTCTGAGGTTAGGTATATCTTACAGTGTACAGTAATTTGTTGACCTGTATGTCTGAGGTAGGTATACTTACAAGTGTACAGTAAATGTGACCTGTGTCTGAGGTAGGTTATACTTACAGTGTACAGTAAAATTTGACCTGTGTCTGAGGTAGGTATACTTACAGTGTTACATAAATGTGACTCTGTGTCTGAGGTAGGTATACTTACAGTGTACAGTAAATGTGACCTGTGTCTGAGGTAGGTATACTTACAGTGTACAGTAAATGTGTGACCCGTGTCTGAGGTAGGTATACTTACAGTGTACAGTAAATGTGACCCGTGTCTGAGGTAGGTATACTTACAGTGTACAAGTAAATGTGACCTGTGTCTGAGGTAGGTATACTTACAGTGTACAGTAAATGTGACAATGTGTCTGAGGTAGGAATATACTTACAGTGTACAGTAAATGTGCGCATCATGTGTCTGAGGTAGGTATACTTACAGTGTACAGTAAATGTGACCACTGTGTCTGAGGTAGGTATACTTTCAGTGTACAGTAAATGTGACCTGTGACCTGAGGTAGTACAGGGGGGGGGGGGGGTGTGTCTGAGGTAGGTATACTTACAGTGTACAGTAAATGTGACCTGTGTCTGAGGTAGGTATATACTATACAGTGTTACAGGTAAATGTGACCTGTGTCTGAGGTAGGTATACTTCCAGTGTACAGTAAATGTGACCTGTTGTCTGAGGTAGGTATATACTTACAGTGTACAGTAAATGTGACCCTGTGTCTGAGGTAGGTATACTTACAGTGTACAGTAAATGTGAACCTGTGTCTGAGGTAGGTATACTTACAAGTGTACAGTAAATATGACCTGTGTCTGAGGTAGGTATACTTACGAAGTGTACAGTAAATGTAAATGTGACCTGTGTCTGAGGTAGGTATAACTTACAAGTGTACAGTAAATGTGACCTGTGTCTGAGGTAGGTATACTTACAGTGTACAGTAAATGTGACATAGTGTCTGAGGTAGGTATAACTTACAGTGTACAGTAAATGTGACCCTGTGTCTGAGGTAGGTATACTTACAGTGTACAGTAAATGTGACACCGTGTATCTGAGGTAGGTATACTTACAGTGTACAGTAAATTTGACCTGTGTCTGAGGTAGGTATACTTACAGTGTACAGTAAATGTGACCTGTGTCTGAGGTAGGTAGAACTTACAGTGTACAGTAAATGTGACCCCTGTGTCTGAGGTAGGTATATACTTACAGTGTACAGTTAAATGTGACCTGTGTCTGAGGTAGGTATAAGTACTTACAGTGTACAGTAATGTATGACCTGTGTCTTGAGGTAGGTATTATACTTACAGTGTACAGTAATGTGACCTGGTGTCTGAGGTAGGGGTATACTTACAAGTGTACAGTAAATGTGACCTGTGTCTGAGGTAGGTATACTTACAGTGTACAGTAAATGTGACCTGTGTCTGAGGTAGGTATAACTTACAGTGTACAGTAAATGTGACCTGTGTCTGAGGTAGGGTATACTTATAGAAATGTACAGTAAAATATGACCTGTGTCTGAGGTAGGTATACTTACAGTGTACAGTAAATGTTGAACTGTGTCTGAGGTAGGTAATATAGTGTACAGGGGGGGGATGGGGGAGGGGGTGGGTGGGGGGGTGTTGTTGGGGGGGGGGGGGGGGTGTAAATTACCTGTGTCTGAGGTAGAGTATACTTACAGTGTACAGTAAATGTGACCCTGAGTGTCTGAGGTAGGGTATACTAACAAGTGTACAGTAAATGTGACATGTGTACCTGAGGTAGTTTATACTTACAGTGTACAGTAAATGTGACCCTGTGTCTGAGGTAGGTATACTTACAGTGTACAGTAAATGTGACCTGGTGTCTGAGGTAGGTATACTTACAGTTGTACAGTAAATGTGACCCTGTGTCTGAGGTAGGTATACTTACAAGTGTACAGTAAAATGTGACCCGTGTCTGAGGTAGGTATACTTACAGTGTACAGTAAATGTGACCTGTGTCTGAGGTAGGTATAACTTACAAGTTGAACAGTAAAGTGGGGTGACCCGTTGTCTGTAAGGTATGTATATGGCTTACAGTGTACTGTTAAATGTGACCTGTGTTCTGAGGTAAGGTAGTATACTTACAAATGTGTACAGTAAATGTGACCTGTGTCTGAGGTAGGTACTGTACAGTGTATATGGAAATGTATGAACCTGTGTCTGAGGTAGGTATTACTTACAGTGTTACGGTAAATGTGACACTGTGTCTGAGGTAGGTATACTTACAGATGTACAGTAAATGTTTGACCTGTGTCTGAGGTAGGTATACTTACATTGTACAGTAAATGTGACAATGTGTCTGAGGTAGGTATACTTACAGTGGTACAGTAAATGTGACCGCGTGTCTGAGGTAGGTATACTTACAGTGTACGTAAATTGTGACCTGTGTCTGAGGTAGGTATACTTACAGTGTACAGTAAATGTGACCTGGAGTGTTTGAGGTAGGTATACTTACAGGGTGTACAGTAAATGTGACCTGTAAATGTCTGTCCCTGAGGTATGTATACTTTACAGTGTACAGTAAAATTTGACCTGTGTCGTGAGGTAATGTATACTTACAGTGTACGGTAAATATGACCTGTGTCTGAGGTAGGTATACTTACAGTGTACAGTAAATGTGACCAGTGTCTGAGGTAGGTAATTACTTACAGTGTACAGTAAATGTGACCTGTGTCTGAGGTAGGTATACTTACAGTGTACAGTAAATGTGACCTGTGTCTGAGGTAGGTAATACTTACAGTGTACGGTAAATGTGTACTTGTGTCTGAGGTAGTATAGTACAGTGTACAGTAAATGTGACCTGTGTCTGAGGTAGGTATACTTACAGTGTACAGTAAATGTGACCCGTGTCTGAGGTAGGTATACTTTACAGTGTACAGTAAAATGTGACCTGTGTCTGAGGTAGGTATACTTACAGTGTAAAATTGTGTGCTCGTGTCTGAGGTAGGTATACTTACAGAGTGTACAGTAAATGTGACCCGTGTCTGAGGTAGGTATACTTACAAGGTACAGTAAATGTGACCATGTGTCTGAGGTAGGTATACTTACAGTGTACAGTAAATGTGACCATGTGTCTGAGGTAGGTATATTTACAGTGTAAAGTAAATGTGACCTGTGTCTGAGGTTAGGTAGGTATACTTACAATGTACAGTAAATGTGACATGTGTCTGATCGGTAGGTATACTTACAAGTGTAACAGTAAATGTGACATGTGTCTGAGGTAGGTATACTTACAGTGTACAGTAAATGTGACCTGTGTCTGAGGTAGGTATACTTACAGTGTACAGTAAATGTGACCCGTGTCTGAGGTAGGTAGGTATACTTACAGTGTACAGTAAATGTGACCTGTGTCTGAGGTAGGTATACTTACAGTGTACAGTAAATGTGACCTGTGTCTGAGGTAGGTATACTTACAGTGTACAGTAAATGTGACCTGTGTCTGAGGTAGGTATACTTACAGTGTACAGTAAATGATGACATGTGTCTAGGTTAGGGTATACTTACTAGTGTCAGTAAATGTGGACCTGTGTCTGAGGTAGTATACTTACAGTGTACAGTAAATGTGACCGTGCGTGTCTGAGGTAGGTATACTTACAGTGTGTACAGTAAATTGTGACCTGTGTCTGAGGTAGGTATACTTACAGTGTACAGTAAAATGTGACCTGTGTCTGAGGTAGGTATACTTACAGTTGTACAGTAAATGTGACCTGTGTCTGAGGTAGGTATACTTACAGTGTACAGTAAATGTGACCTGTGTCTGAGGTAGGTATACTTACAGTGTACAGTAAATGTGACCTGTGTCTGAGGTAGGTATACTTACAGTGTACAGTAAATGTGTACATGTGTCTGAGGTAGGTATACTTACAAGTGTACAGTAAATAATGCCTGTGTCTGAGGTAGGTATACTTACAGTGTACAGTAAATATGACCTGTGTCTGAGGTAGGTATACTTACAGTGTACAGGTAAATGGTGTAATGTTTGTTTGTCTTACAGTTGTACTGTGTCTGAGGTAGGTAATACTTACACTCCTTTTACAGTAAATGTGATCCCAATTGTCTGAGGTAGGTATACTTATAAGTGTACAGTAAATGTGACACGTGTCTGAGGTAGGTATACTTACAGTGTACAAGTAAATGTGACCCGTGTCTGAGGTATGTGTATACTTACAGTGTACAGTAATGTGGACATGTGTCTGAGGTAGGTATACTTATAGTGTACAGTAAATGTGACTTGTGTCTGAGGTAATATACTTACAGTGTACAGTAAATGTGACATGTGTCTTGAGGTAGGTATACACTTACAGTGTACAGTAAATGTGACCCGTGTCTGAGGTAAGTATACTTACAGTGTACAGTAAATGTGAACTGAGGTAGGTACTTTACTTGTGTAAGTAAAGGTACCTGTGTCCGTATACATACTGTAAAGTAAATGTGAACCTGTGTTGAGATAGGTATACTTACAGTGTAAGTAAATATGACACCTGTGTCTGAGGTAGGTATACTTCGACAGTGTGACAGTAAATATGACCCGTGTCTGAGGTAGGTATACTTACAAGTACAGTAAATGTGACCTCTGTCTGAGGTAGGTATACTTACAGTGTACTGTTTAAATTTGACACCGTGTCCTTGAGGTAGGTATATGCTTCCAGTGGTACTGTAAATGTTGACCTGTGTTTTGAGGGAAGGTATACTTCCAGTGTACAGAAAATATAACCTGTGTCTGAGGTAGGTATACTTCCTCAGTGTACAGTAAATTGTGACTCTGCTGGGTCTGAGGTAGGTTTATACTTACAGTGTACAGAAAAATGTAACCTGTGTCTGAGGTAGGTAATGACTTACAGTGTACTGTAAATTTAACTTGTGTCTGAGGTAGTATGCTTACAGTGTACAGTAAATTGGACCTGTGTCTGAGGTAGGTATACTTACAGTGTACGGTAAATGTGATCATGTGTCTGAGGTGGTATACTTACAGTGTACAGGTAAATATGACCTGTGTCTGAGGTAGGTAATATACTTACAGTGTACAGTAAATGTAACATGTGTCTGAGGTAGGTATTATACTTACAATGTATAGTAAATGTGACCTATCTGAGGTAGTAGTACTACTTACTGAGTAGAGCAAATGTTAAACTGTGGTCTGAGGTAGAATCCTGACAGTGTTACAGTAAATATGACCCCGTGTCTGAGGTAGGTATACTTACAGTTGTGCCAGTAACTGTGACCTGTGTAATTGAGGTACAGTAGGTATACTTACAGTGGACTGTAAATGTTGGCCTGTGTCTGAGGTAGATGTTATACTTACAGAGTACATAAATGTGGACCTGTGTCTGAGGTAGGTAATCCACAATGTATAGTAAATGTGAACCTGTGTCTGAGGTCGGTATACTTTACAGTGTACAGTAAATGTGACCCGTGTCTGAGGTAGCTATACCGACAGTGTACCTGTGTCTGAGGTATGGTATAATGTGACTGAGGTAAGGTAGACTTACAAGGTACTGACCCCGTGTCTGAGGTAGGTATACATACAGTGTACGGTATATGTGACATGTGGCTGAGGTAGGTATACTCTACAGTAAATATGACCTGTGTCTGAGGGTATAACATTAGAATGAACAGAAAATATGACCCTGTGTCGGAGGTAGGTATACTTACAGTGTACAGTAAATGTGAACTGTGTCTGAGGGTAGGTATGCCGAATACAACTGTACAGTAAATGTGACCTGTGTTGAGAATAGGTATACTTACAGTGTAAGTAAATATGACCTGTTGTCTGAGGTAGGTATACTTAGAGTGTACAGAAAATATGACCCGTGTCTGAGGTAGGTATACTTACAGTGTACAGTAAATGTGACCCTCTGTCTGAGGTAGGTTACTTACAGTGTACTGTAAATTTGACCCGTGTCTGAGGTAGGTATATGCTTACAGTGTACTGTAAATGTGACCTGTGTTTGAGGTAGGTTATACTTCCAGTGTACAGAAAATGTAACCTGTGTCTGAGGTAGGTATTACTTCCAGTGTACAGAAAATGTGACCTGTGTCTGAGGTAGGTATACTTACAGTGTACAGAAAATGTAACCTCTGTCTGAGGTAGGTATACTTACAGTGTACTGTAAATTTGACCTGTGTCTGAGGTAGGTATGCTTACAGTGTACAGTAAATTTGACCCGTGTCTGAGGTAGGTATACTTATAGTGTACAGTAAATGTGACCTGTGTCTGAGGTAGGTATACTTACAGTGTACAGTAAAATGTGACCCGTGTCTGAGGTAGGTATACTTACAGTGTACAGTAAATGTGCCCCTGTCTGAGGTCGGTATACTTATGTGTACAGTAAAAATGTGACCTGTGTCTGAGGTAGATATACTTACAGTGTACAGTAAATGTGACTTGTGCCTTAGGTAGGTATACTAACAGTGTACAGTAAATGTGACCGTGTGTCTGAGGTAAGTATACTTACAGTGTGCAGTAAATGTGAACTGTGTCTGAGGTAGGTATGCGAATACTGTACAGTAAATGTGACCTGTGTTGAGATAGGTATACTTACAGTGTAAGTAAATATGACCTGTGTCTGAGGTAGGTATACTTAGAGTGAACAGAAAATATGACCCGTGTCTGAGGTATGTATACTTACAGTGTATAGTAAATATGACCTGTGTCTGAGGAAGGTATATGCTTACAGTGTACTGTAAATAGTGACCTGTGTTTGAGGTAGGTATACTTCCAGTGTACAGAAAATGTAGCCTGTGTCTGAGGTAGGTAAATCCGACAATGTATTAGTAAATGTGACCTATGTCTGAGGTAGGTATACTTACAGTGTACAGTAAATGTGACCCGTGTCTGAGGTAGGTATACCGACAGTGTATAGTAAATATGACCTGTGTTCTGAGGTAGGTATACTTACAGTGTACAGTAAATGTAACCTGTGTCTGAGGAAGATATACTTACAGTGTACAGTAAATATGACCTCTGACCTATCCTGTCCCTTGAGGTTGAGGATGAGTAGACACACAGCCACACGTCCCCTGGTTGTAACCCTTGGTGACAGTGATGATGATGGTAGATACTGACTCTGTCCCAGTGCTGCCATCTGTGTCGGGGATTCCCCCGACATACTCCAGTCCAGGTCAGGGTAGACAGAGGATTCCCTCCTGTCTGTCGACAACTGAGTGACAGTGTGTCATTTACATACAGGATGGAGGGAGTTATGTATACCCCAGAGATAACGGGTGGTCCATCAGGTGGCCCTATAGTTAAAGAATGGGAATAAGCATTAGTTGGTTAAATCTGACAATTGGAAAATGATATGCTACCACCTCATTGAGATATATAACATAGCACAACTTTGTTATTATATAGATAAATGACGTGCGACCTTTCAAAATTATTATTTTGATTCTAATCATAGCACCATACAATATATTACTAGTGAATAAAGCATAATCTTTTGAGATTTTTTTTTGTTGTATATTCATATCGAGTCGTATCATTTTCCTTGAAGATGTTTTCTTTCAACAAGGTAGTGTGATTATTTGACTTTCAAATCCATTGGACGACCTCATAAAATCATACGATAAAAAACAAACAAGTCGATCTAGCCATCCTTGACTTTTCAAAAGCATTTGACACTGTACCACACCAAAAACTCCTACACAAGCTGAACCAATACGGCATCAAAGGAAATCTACACAAGTGGCTCTCAACCTTCCTGACACAGCGTCAGATGAGAGTAGCTCTTGAAGGGAGAATTCTCTCGAGAAGCCTCTGTAGACTCAGGAGTCCCACAGGGAACAGTACTCGGACCGCTATTGTTTCTCTGTCACATCAATGATCTACCTGACTGTGTTAGTTCAAAAGTACCACTCTTTGCAGATGACTGTCTACTATACCGAGAAATCAACAAATACCAAGACCATCAATTATTACAGGATGACCTACACAATTTGGAACAATGGGCAAACAATTGGGGAATGAAATTTAATGCAAAAAAGTGCTACATCATGAACATAAAAGGAAAAAGTCACAAATTTTACACCTTAAACGGACACATTCTGGAGCAAGTAAAAAACAATCCATATCTTGGTCTTACTGTTTCGGACGATTTGAAATGGGACACTCATATATAACAAAAATAGCAAAAAATGCTAGCTCCACATTAGGCTTTCTAAAAACGGAACCTGAAACACTGGCCCAACTACATGCAAACAAATAGCATATATTTCACTGGTGCGCTCCATCCTTGAGTATGGTGCCATAATTTGGGACCCTTATAATCAAAAAAGACATTGACAAACTTGAAAGAATACAAAGACTAGCAGCCAGATTCATTTCCAATGACTAACAAGACCAGGGAGGAAGGATGCGTTACAAGAATGTTTGAGGATCTGAAACTACCATCATTTCAGATCAGACGTGAACAACAGAGACTGACCTTCCTATATAAAGTGGTGGAGGGGATGCTACCATCAATACCCCCAGATCAGTACTTAACAAAACAACGACCCAAAAGAAACATCAAAGCTAAGTATTACGAAAATCACATCACCACAAATGTTTGTTGAAAAAATGTCACCAGAAATTCAAAAACCCCTCACGGTACCGACACACAACTGTGGAGCAATACAGGAATTCCTTCTTTGTGCGTACTAGTCATTTGACTGGAACCACTTAGAGGAAAAGGTAGTATGTGCCCAACATTGGAGGCTTTTAAACATGCCTTGAAAGATCCTCTCTCTACCGTTGTGTTAAAACCGGAAAAGGGTTCTACAACGTATTCATATATAGATAATAGATTACAAACTTAGTATTGTAAAGGATCGTTTGAAGACGATAGTTCCTTGGTTTCTCTATTTTAAAAAATATCTGCAAAGGATAAGATAATCATTACAATATTTACAAAAAAATGGATTAAAATTTTCCTGTGTGTGTCTTTTTATTTAAAAAAAACAGTGACAAAGACATTTTCGTTAATTCAAACTGATAGAATTTACTTTACTTTAAAGAATTAAATGCCACCCACTACAATATTTCTAAACAGCAATACTTACACTGAACAACAAAGTTTTTCACGCCGGACTGGACAGGGGTCATTCCATCCACGTTACTTGCCCTTACACTGGACAGTGGCCGGACTGTCCCCTTTGGCCCCGGTCAGTGTGTAGGAAACTGGGTGGTTACAAACTTTTGTCCCCATCACTACTGACACTTCCGGTGTGAGATGTATGACGTTCATCGCCGTCCTTGTACTTCTATCGGCCTTAGCACGAGGGGGGGAAGCCCCTCGAGGGGGGGGGAAGACGTACTATGTTCCCACTACACATCACGTGGATAAGTCTGGCTGCCCCCTTGGTTCTCCTCTTCACCATGGGGTGATTCCCACTGTGACTGTGTCACTTATAGGGGGTTTGGTTATTTCAGAAGGTCATCACTAGGGGACGGGTACTGTTATTGATTATTATTGATAGATATAAAGGATGTCAAGCGACGATGCTTTCAATAACAGCAACTTCTGAATCTCTTTGTGTCTCCTTACCTTACTCTGGGAGCGGGATCGGGTCCTTGAAATACGGGATTTTGCGGTAATACTACCTTCTGGGGGATCCTTAATTGAGTTGATCTGTCAGTGGGTTATTCTGCACTATCTTATGGTCTTCACTGTCCACCTATCACCATCCTAGGAGTTCTTGGCCCGCTGTTTAGTATTTTATTTTGTTATTCTTGGAAAATACAAGTATTTTTGGTTACCTTTCTTCTTCAACGTAATGAAAAAACTTTCTGTTTCATCCACGCTTGATCCTATTTTGACTTGCTCATACTCAACTTATCAATTGTTTGTCAAGATATTCAAGAATTGCAATATTGTATCTTTAAGTCCCATTTCTAACACGTAGTGCTTTACGCGCATCGCCATGCGCGACAGATGCTTATTTTGCCAAATAATTGTCAATAATAAATAAAACTTGTTTATGCGCGCCGATTGTATTCGGGGATCGGCTATGCCCTATACTTTACTATCCATGCATTAAACACTGTGTGTGATCCACTTACTAAAATAAAAAACCAATTGAATAAGCTTTACCTTTGTAAGGATACCTATACCATATATTGCCTATCAAAACTCTATATTTAAATCAGTGTGATATTATTTTTAACATTTATAACTATGCATCATGCTTGATCAGGAATAGTTCAGTTGTTCCAGATCAGGGAACTGGACACAAAGTTCGAGGTCAGGACAAATGGGGGTAAAAGAAAAGGACCGAGAACAATGATTAAAAACATTTACACATACCATCAATATAATGGAAAATGACATTTTCTAATAAATCCACAATATATTATGCCCGCCTCCGCCACAATTTTATTTACCCGGAATTCTGTTAGACATGTAATTATTAAAGCCAAAGATATACAATATGTTACTATAAAATCCGTTTACGTCCCCCGGGGCAGATATTCTCTTATATTTTGTGCCCTAGAAACTGGATAAGAATAATGCTTGGTTCAGCCTTACAGCCTGTAGATTACATCCTTGGTTATAATCGAATGGGTTCTATAGGACAATTCCTTTCCATTCATATGGACACCTGAAGGTTATTTTATTCTATATATATCTATATATGTTACACATACCATTGTCATCTGGTTTAATTTTAAATGACTCTAATGATTGAATAGAGATACTTATTTCATATGAATAGTTGGTTAACAACAGATATTACTGTAATTGAAAGAAGGACCACTACGTTGTGCTTATTCACTTCAAATTGGAATTAGTTGGAAGTGAGTTTTTGGGGTTGTCAAGTTGGTTTGTCGAACATTAAGCAACATGCTTCTTGATCACTATTTCTTTTGTGGTTTTTAATCGCCATTTCTTTATCAGCGGTTAAAAATTTTCCCCAAGCCATCTTCTTTTGTTCTGCACAACTTGTTCTACCAATAGTTATACGCGTCGTTACTGCCATATGTATTACTCGGGACTGATAATCTTAACAAGAAGTCAATTTATCATTTTCCTGATCCATCCTAGACATTGTTACACACCCGTTTCGTATACCTCGTTCTGTCATTTTGGGCAGAGTCGGTGTGCATTCTAATGTACTTCCTACTGGTTTTGTGTTAGAAATTGACTCATTTTTCAGTAAAATTTCTACTGTTAATTTAGTTTTATTTTATTTTGAATCAGCCAGACAAGTATATTGTAGAACCAATTGTGCTTAACAGTAATTTAATCGATTGGTAGGTTAAATTGTTGAGATTGTAAGGATTAAATTTTTTAATGATATTTTTTTTTTTTTTTTAGTGTCTCGGCCCGATGATTGTTAACTCAATTAAAGATACCACTTTCATGTTGTTTTATCCATTTTGAATGTTCCATGAATGCGCGCGGCACCTTTGATCATCACCCCATTATGATTTATGGAGATTGGTGCACTTACAGTATTGATCAGAATACAAGAATGCTAGTTTTTGTTTTGTTTGATAAATTTGTATGTAAATAATTTCATTGCATGCTGTCATTTACCATTATAGAATAGTGTGTGTAACAGGCCATTACTAATGTGAGCCCCATTTTCGAAGAGTGGACGTTTTATCTTATATTCTTTGCATTTATAAATATTTCGTATCTCGATTTCTATATATATCTCAACTACTCATTAATTAACTTGTAATATATTAATACAAATATTTTCATGGGTTACTGTTCTCTAGTTCATAATATTTTTAACCCGAGGTGATGGTAATCAACAAATGTTATATTGCACGAGGGCCCAAATGGCCGAGTGCAATATCAACATTTGTTGATTACCATCACCGAGGGGTTAAATTTTTATGAACTAGAAATAGCACAGTAAACCATTTTTTATTTGTTTTATTACATAATCACACAGTTTTTGCAGTTGAATATTTTTTATAAAACGAATACGACAATCACTTAACTCAAAATCCATCATACACCGCTTCCGTACGGAAAAAAATCCTTAATATCCTATTGAAGATTGAGTATATAGCCCACGTAACGTCACGTTTCTGTAACTCCTCGGTTTTGGATGTCTTCATTGTCTGTTTTCACATTATTAGACCTGCTTGCAGCCTTTTGATCTAATACATTCATCGTGTCGTCCTTTAATCCGGTACAGTAAACGTCTACATGACGTGCTTGATTCAAGATCTATAAATCCAGCGCGAAATTGAGCGTAAACCTTTGTGACACGTCATAATAACGTAACTCACTGTTACTCGCAATTCCTCGGAAGTTTTTCAAAACAAAACTAGACAAACAACAGCGAGGTGTTCCTAAAGCCGTGCAATATAACATCTCGAACCTTGCAATATAACGTTTCCATGGAAGCGTGCAATATAACTTCGAACCGTGCAATATAACAAGGTTTTATTGAACGGTCGGTGTAATAGTTGAAAATATTATATTTCTTCATATATAGATTGGTATAAACAAATTATGTAATAAATTAAGCTAACTTAACTGCCGCAAAGTACTAATCATCAACGTCACTTCCTATTACGATGATTATACTAAACGGGCACAAAGCTATGTTTACTTACTCTAATGATAAAAAAAATCACAAAGAAGTAACATTTCCCAAATCAACATTAAATAAACATTACAGACGTAGTAAATAGCGACCTACCTACAACATCCACCTGTGTTGACACTGGTCCTATCACTGTAAAGTCTGAGAGTTGGACACGACAGCTGTATGTATGCCCGTGTACAGGAGTGAGGATCCCCAGTCGGACTTCATTGGAGGACCGCTGGCTACAGTCTGGGGTGTAGGCATCAGGGGATGATGTAAAACATGGATGTGTAGCTGTAGGGGTGACTGTGGCGACAGTACCGCCGTCATTTCCCATCCACTGTAACTGTCCCCAGTGTCCCTCCGTCCAGGTCGTACGTACATGTCAGCCATAACACGGATCCCTCTGCTACCATGGCAGCGGGGGACGGCTGGACAGCAATATGAAATGAATAATTGATTTTAAGAGACGTAAGGTGCGATAACAGATCCTGGTTATCGTTCCTTCGGAACGAATGTTAACCACGACGATTTTAACAGAACCTACCAACACGCTTATACACCGCAAGTTGGGTAATAAGGAAATTGACAGAAAGTTTTTAATGATATTTTACAGTTAAGTAAATCCAGGCGTGATCTATCTTCTGAGATAGTTGTTGACTCTGCGAAAATTCATTTGAGGGAGAAATTTAGGGTCAAACAGGCAAAAATCGACATTTTCATCGCTAGTTTCTGTTAAATTCGTCCTAGCAAACAAACGCTCATAGTTGACAAATTGAGATTTTACACATTAATTGTACAAGTAATTCTGAACAAAACGGTATTTTTGGTTTTTGAAAATATTATAAAGAAAGACCACTAGACGGTCTTGTAAGTTGGTGGTATTTCACAGGTTCTCGGTAAATTTCCACGGCAGACGAGATATTTTGGGACTTGGGCCGCCTTCCTTCAAAGCTATTCTGACCGATTGAATCGACGAGTGAACCATCCACAAATGGGTCGTATTAATGAAAAATTCTGTTTATTTTTATGAAATAATTACTTAAATTTATAAAACATTTTACAAGTCTTGCAATGATATCCAAGTATATATTGGGGATTGTGTGAATTTGGGAAGTGTGTGTTGTTTTTGGGCATTCAACCGCACAAAGAAATGCCAACGGCAAGCGCCATCTGGTAGAGAGGAATATGTGTTGTGTCACTTGTGTATCCGGTTTGAACCGGTTTGTGTTGATGTTGAAAGCCGCCTCGCTTTTCAAGTTACAATCGTCAATATCAGGTAAGTAGGCCTAGTATTGACGATCGGCGGATGTTAGTATCTTTATAAATATTGAGGTTGCTGTTGTCCGTTATAATTGTTTTTTGGCGTAGGCCTACTGCAGTACCGAGTCTGATCATGACAGCGACTGAATCATACGTGTAACAGTTAGATATGAATAAAAAATAACTCGTAAATTGACAGTCTATTGTGTAGACTCTGAGACAGATGCTGTTTGAATATGTTTTCTCCTAATATATTGCTTGATTATAAATGTTTTAATTGCTACCTACTGCTAATATAGTTAAGATGACACATGATTTGTTGTCAGCTGTTTTCGTCTGCAGTCTAAAAATAGACTTACCGATCGCGCGAGCATATGACACGTCCATGCAACAATGTCAGGCAAGAGATACATGTAGGCCTAACTGTAAACAAAATATCATGAATACAGGCTTATAAAGTGACAACTAAAGAAGACAAACCTGAAAAATCTGGTAGTTTGACAATGGATATGATTAACATTATATGCACTTCAGTATGACACATACCCTACATGTATGTACATTGCCTTGTAAGTTACTGTTCACTTAGAATAGAGGGAGGGGGTGGGGGCATAGTTAACAACAGGTTTTTTTTAAATTAATTGTACTGAATATCAAACATTCAACAGCCTCTTCAGTTTCGAGCATTTCAGAAACCAACTAAATTTTTAGGCTAATTGATTTTTTTACATTAAAAATTAATTATAAAAAATGTTCTCTAATTTGTGTAAAAAGGCACGAGCAGTATATAAGGGAGTACATGTAGGTTGGGGTGATTCTCCTCGGGACGGGCAACAATTTCTATATTCAATTTCCGGCATTCTAGTGAATTTTGGTACTGAATTTGCAGATCTAAAAGCATCCATTTTATCTTCCTCAACTAAATATGTAGTACATGTCTGAAATATAACAGGGCTACTGTACTTTGACATTTTGGCAGCCTGATTTTTTTTCATCAGCCCCGGGCTGCCAGGCTTCAGTTAGTATCGACCCCTGAACATGTAAAGGCTAAAATAATAAGGCTAAATAATAATAAAAAAAGTATCAAAATAGTTAATTTCTGTGTCTTATGTACCAAGAATTTAGTTAATTGATTTTCATATCCTTGACAATAATATATACAGTATGTGTTTCGAATTCGGATGTACAGGTCCTACAGAAAAAAAACCACTAACCAACAGTCAGCGTTTGGAAATGCGGTCTCGTAAATGTCATGTTACAGAGGCGAAAGAACAAAATTAGAAACATGGACACCTAGCCATGCCCACCTCAGAATTTTTTCAGTAGCATTATAATTATACATTTTATCAATTACAAGTGTATACAGACAATATCTGTTGTAATCTGATGCATGTATACATTCAACGTATGAAAAATGACAGCTGACTTTGAAAAGGTTTGCTTACAATTTAATACTTCATTCTTTACATGTTCACATAAAAAGTCTTTTAATACTGGGATTGAATAAAGGGAGGTAATTTGTCTATTTTTTTTCATTTTCTAGCATAATGCTTCATACAATTAAAAGAATAGGCAAAATATGGAAATGTATGTAATTGGTAACATTATTTCTTGTTTAGCCAGACCGATATTGTCTATTATTACCATTCTCTTATTCATATGAGGAAAAAAAAGTTTCTTTTTGATGAAATAGGGATAGAGGAGACTTTTACATGAGTATTAGTTTAATGTCCTATTAACGGCCAGGGTCATGTAAGGATGTGAGGTTTGTTGGTGGAGGAAAGCCAAAATACTCGGGAGAAAAACCACCGACCAGTGGTCAGTACCTGGCAACTGCCCCAAATGGGATTTGAACTCGCGACCCAGAGGTGGAGCTAGCTATAGGCTTGTGGTAATAATTATGTCTTTACATCTTAACCACTTGGCCACCGTGGCCCAGACTTTTACATGGTTATACTATTCAAGATTGGTTTATTTGTTTAATGTCCTATTAACAGCTACGACCATGTAAGGACGTGCCAGGTTTGTTGGTGGAGGAAAGCCGGAGTACCCGGAGAAAAAACACCGACCAGCGGTCAGTACCTGGCAACTGCCCCACGTGGGATTCGAATTCGTGACCCAGTGGTGGAGGACTTGTGGTAATCGAGACATCTTAACCACTTGGCCACCGCGGCCCCCTAATATTCAAGACATTTCAAAATCGCTAATGTCATGCCATTTTAATATCTAAATTGAATATCAGAATCAGTATTAATTGCAAGGTCATTTAAGGAGATGATAGAGGAAAGTTGGAGTACCCAGAGAAAAATCACTGACCAGCAGTCAATACCTGGAATCTACCACACTTGTGGTAAATATGTCAAGACACCACTTTACCACTCAGCACCCACAGCCCCTAACAAGCTACTCCATCTTTTTCACCTTCTGAATAATTTAAAACAGTGCGTTCTGATAAGAGACCAATACTGATGAAAGGACGGCAAAGAAAATGTATCAGAAAGTTGAAATTAAAGTGATCATGGAGTCATTTTGCAGGGACAAATATTATGCAATCATTGTGTGTTTGGCTTAAAACTGCATGTATAAAATAAGTTTTTCATCTGGAATAGGAAAGGGGAGGTAATTGGCTGATTTGCTCACTTTTATGCATTCAGCTAACATTCATTTCAAAACTTCCCGTACCTCTTAATAACTTGTTGGGTGTCGTACAATCCATATTACATGAATTCTGGATATTAACTTGATGTGTATCATTACAGTATAATTATGTGATTCTCTATTATATGATATAAAAACAATGTTAAACATTCTAATCTTGTTCTCTAAAATGTATGTATTTGTAAGGGATTGAGTGTTTGACGAGGAAGATATTGTTTATTATTATCAATTTAATTTTCTTACTTATATGAGGAAAAAACAGTTTCTTTTTGATAAAATGGGTATAGGGGAGTTTTTTACGTGATTATTCATGAACATGCATATTTCCAGGGCACATGTAAGAGCACAAAACTTGTGATGTCATATACACGACATTTCCAAATCTTTTATACTGGGTATCATGTCATTATTTATATCTCCCCCTACTGACAGATTCTTTGGAAAAACGCAAATGTATAAATGATATTTTTTTCCTTTCGCTGACTGAACTTTTTTACAAGAATTCTTTCAAATTTGTTACATTGATAACATATTATACATGGTATTTATGATACAGATGAAACGCTTTGAAATTAATATATATTATTGTTATTATTGTATAATGACATGATTTTAACTTTAAACATTTTAAAGTTTTTATTACTGAACTCCGCCTTGAAAATGCTATAACATAACAAAAACAAACATTCTTCATGGAACAGTATGTACTGTAAAAGCAATCTAAAATTGGTCCTAATAGGAAAAGTTATTAAAATTAAAAACAATCAATTTCTCCATTACTACTGAAAACTGACTTGGAAAGGGTTTGCTTTCATTACCAAAGTCTTTAATTATTTATAATTGAAGTATCACCTGATAAGCTGTTCTCTACTTCCATGACAAGACACCACATGAGAAGTTCTAATTTGGATTGAATAAAGGGAGGTAATTGCCCCCGTAATTGCCCCCCCCCCCCCCAGCTAGTACTCATCATTGATTTAATTATTCTTATTGAATGAATAGCAGATTTTCTGTATAATTAAATTTTTGTCCCCGGAGACAGTGTGGTATGAAGGTTTATTTACCCTTGGATGTAATATTCCTCACGAAATATTTCATCTTCAGATAAATAAACCTTCATATCACACTGTCAAAGGGTCCATAAATGTACAGTAGTGTATATAGAATTGATGAAAAATAATTTGGTAGACCCATACCCAAGGCAGATTTCATAGGAATACAAAACATTAAATAGTCATTCTTATGCTACTTTTATTAGGGAAAGTAACCTAAAGACAAAATAATGCATCTTATCTTAACAGGTAAATACATTATACACCAAAAAGGTATGTGACTGTGTACATTCAGGTGCTTTTTGTTAGGAAATTAAGATATTTTTTGAAGATTAGGATGAGACGTGAAAGAATAGGCTACCTTCCGAAGAATTGGTAAGTTGTAATAGAATCGGACTATCTTCCCAAGGTTAGCATAAGTCTTAAAAGAATCAAACTACCAGTTTCGAATTCGGAGTGCCTGTAACATGCTGAAATCAAATGGAAGGCTACATAGTTTGTTCAAATAAATAGGCTTGACCTTAATTTAAGGTCACAGTGTCATATGAGCTTAAATCTTTAAATGACTCCTCTATCAATAGTTGACTGGTTTGATGTAGCATATGCATGGTACATGTATTACGTGTGCAGCATGCTGGGCTGAAGGGCTACCAATTATGATTTTGATCAAATGAATGACCTTGACCTTCATTCAAGTCACAGCCACAGGGGTCAAATAGACTAAAATTGTAAAATGGCTTTGAATTGTTGGATATTGTTTCCTAAGCTTATGAAACCGCTCTCTTTTAAGAGTAAAAGCAAGAGTTATATCCCTTTCGCGACACACTCCTTCATACAGACAAAATAGATCAGAGATATGTAACATGACCCCTTGTGCGTTATTTTTCATTTAATTTCCATACACATATGCACCGTATACGATGTACATTTATATGCATAGCGCATATTTTGGAGAATTATCACGAGTTATCATGGTCTCTCTTTTCGTCTCTCATTTCATCTGCAACATCCCTTAAGGTGTTGCCCACTTAGTATGTTAGTATCAACGGAGATTCTATTTGGCTAATGATATACACATTATTATATGCCGAAAAAAGTATCGATCGCCATAAGCATTGGCATTATAGATATGTCATACTCTTCTATTGACTTTAAAACCCTCCGACCTAGTCGGTTTTATATGTGCGTCTTATCTTCAACCGTTTTGATGAATAATTTCGGAAAAGAAAATAGGTTAGAGAAATTTCAAGCTATCTGCATTTAATATTTTTCGCCGATTATATTCACGGTTTTACAACTATCTACATGTTTTCCATTCAACTAATTCAAAAAATGCCTATACTTCAATGTTATACTTTTTTCAACCGGATAAACTATACAGTCTGACTGTTTATTGCAGTTTTCCTGCAGAAACAGAACACATAAAAAGGTTTTTCGAACCGGTCGAGCTGTTTTCTCTATTAACATGAACGTATCTAAGTATTCTATCGATTACCCGGCTAACCAGGGTCGAGGTAAGGTGTTAGGTATTTTTTAGTATGAAATGAGAGACGTAAGGTGCGATAACAGAGTTATCGTTCCTTCGGAACGAATGTTAACCACGACGATTTTAACCTACCAACACGCTTATAACCGCAAGTTGGGTAATAAGGAAATTGACAGAAAGTTTTTAATGATATTTTACAGTTAAGTAAATCCAGGCGTGATCTATCTTCTGAGATAGTTGTTGACTCTGCGAAAATTCATTTGAGGGAGAAATTTAGGGTCAAACAGGCAAAAATCGACATTTTCATCGCTAGTTTCTGTTAAATTCGTCCTAGCAAACAAACGCTCATAGTTGACAAATTGAGATTTTACACATTAATTGTACAAGTAATTCTGAACAAAACGGTATTTTTGGTTTTTGAAAATATTATAAAGAACGACCACAAGACGGTCTTGGAAATTGGTGGTATTTCGCAGGTTCTCAGTAAATTTCCACGGCAGACGTGATATTTTTGGACTTGTGCCGCCTTCCTTCAAAGCTATTCTGACCGATTAGATCGACGAGTGGACCATTCACAAATAGATCGTATATATGAAACATTCTGCTTATATTTTATGATATTATTACTTGAATTTATAAAACGTTTTATAAGTCTTTCAATGATATCCAAATATTTGTTGGGGATTGCGCGAATCGGGGAAATGAATGTTGTTTGGGGCGTTCAACCGCTCAAAGACATGCCATACGACTAGCGCCATCTGGTAGAAGGAATGTGAGATGTCACCTTGTGTATCCGGTTGGAACAGGTTTGGATTGATGTTGAAGGCCGCCTCGATTTTCAAGTTACAATCGGCAATATCGGGTAAGTAGGCCTAGTTATGTATTTTACTTGTTAAAGCTATCACTATCGGCTGGTGTTATTATTATTAGCTATCTAATATTTCAGGTCGTTGTTTATTATGATTGTTTTTCGTATGCCTACTGCAGTATCGAGCCTGATCATGACAGCGACTGAATCAAGCGCTAGGCTAGGCAACGCTGCATGAATTAAATTTAAAAACAACTCGTAAACTGACAGTCTATTGCAAGACTCTGAGACAGATGCCGTTTTAATATGTTCTCCTAATATATTGCTAAATTGTATGATTAAGACTAGTAGCGTAGTTAAACAATAGTCGTTTTTCATATTTTCAATGATATAAGCAATTTCTCAAGCGCGTAAGCGACTATGTCACGTGAGACCCGACATTGACAAGCGGTGAAATTCCAAAACAAACATGGTGAAACGTTGTGCCTGGGGCACTTGCAACAGCGACACTCGGTATAAGGACAAAGAGTATATGAAAGATGTAGAATTTTGGCCTGTCCCGAAGCCAAAAACGAGGTTACATGACACAAAGATATGGGTGCAAGCGTGTGGGAGAAAGTCGTTCACTGTTGCCAATGTAAACAAACATGCATATGTTTGTAGTAAACATTTTGTAGATGGTCGCCCGACAGATGTCCATCCGTACCCTGTGCGTGCGGATGCGCGTGGAAGAGTTGTTAGTGCTAGGAAACCTCCAGTCAGAAGAGAACTGTATACTACATGTACTAGTAAATCAGATAAGGGCACAATTATAAACGAGCAAAGCATTCTAAACGAGCCGGTTCCTGCACCTGCCGACTATGTGACCATTGTGGCAGACGATGATGCGCCACAGACATCAGAGACCATCGACCTATTATCAGTCAGACGACAACATTCTACAAGAAGGTACAATATCCTGGTATTATACACTGCACTTCTGTATATATATATACATTTGTAGTCAGTTTAGACTTATAGACTGTAACTAGCAGAAACATATTGTATCATGTACATGTGCCTCTTGGGCTTGTGGTTTTATTTCAGATTGAGAAGTTCAATGTCC
>NW_027188237.1:0-31404 GCF_041381155.1 Argopecten irradians
AATCATGACCAGTAAACAGGAGTGGTAACTTCTGCGGTCCCGAAAACAACACACACACTTACATATTGACCCAGTATCGGCAACAACAACCAAACGCGTTACACCATGCCGAGGAGTAACTGTTTGGTTAACAGCGATATGCCTGTGTTTACCTGTCCTACATTCCCAAACCATTGAGGTGTGCCGTATACTGCCAGAAAGTGACTGCCATCATTGTAGAACCATTGTATACGGAAAGAAAGTATGTCAGTACTTTGTGCTCTAGTGAGGTCCACGATGAAAAAGAACGAATTGTTTACATTGTCAAAAGTCACACTGCGTCAAATGCTGGGGAGTGCCATTCTCGCGTCCAGTCTCGCAACCGTGTCCTGCCTGGACTCCGGGAGAACAAGGGTGACATGCTAACGGGTCAAATATACCCGAAGTGTATCTCCTATTCCCCGAGTGCGTCAGGAGGATAGTCGAGACGTTTCCGAACCTGAATGTGCTGGCCACCTATGCACAGATCCAACCCGCTCAAAAGACGCCCTTGTATGACCAGGTGTCACCGTCAAACATGCGCGTGCAGTCCCAGGTCCTTGGGTGAGCAAGCCTAACTGGGACCACCAACATGATATTGTTACCCAGCTAAATGGCAGATTGCTCACAAGACCGTGCAAAAATAATCACTGGGGACCCCGGAACAGTTTCAACACAGTCTAGTGTCACATCCCAAGCACAACACAATATCACAACAAAGACCACAACAAAAACTACCTTGAGCTAAAACGCCATCATCCCCACCGGCCCTCAGGCATCCAGGACAATACACATTACCAAACTACCGAACATTAGAAAAAAAAAGTCTACCGCCGCCTCGTCATAGACGTTGCTATAGTATCTTCCCACCGTCTATTGACCGCTAAAAAAACTCCCTTAGAAAAGCCACGCGACCAGTCAAAATAACACCACCGCAGGAAGACACGCCAGACAAAAACCCAACTCAAGGTAAAGCTGGCGAGGCTCCCAGCATACTAAACAACAAACCCAGTAAGGGATCAGATGACCCTATCCTTGCGAACAGGAACATCCAAAATGTTCTATCGGACGACAGCGAGTTTGCGCGTGACAACAACACTTTTTCACGCCACCCAAACAACCAACTTCTCAAGTATGAAGCTGTCAGTCAGACAAATCAATCCTCAAGAGGGACCAACATAGAGACAAAACAACTATCAATACAATGGAAACATACGCGGATTTAAAAGAAAAATCGAACATAGAGACAATTAAAAACACCTTAAACAAAACAAAAAAAAAACCACATCCATCTTCCTGCCTTCCAAAGAAAATAAATGCTGAAAGACACCAATCACTCTTCCCTGAAAAAACACGTTTACACTATATCACCAAAACCTCCGAACAACAGGCGGTACTAGGGCATCAGGTGTGTGGCGTGTGGCGTGTTGCATAAAAAAACGTCCCCCAACAGACACAAACAGACTCAATAACCACTACTACAAGCTGTTGCCGTAAGTGCAACTCTTCACCGAAAAAATAACAATCTGTTCTATATATTTACCTCCAAATACTCCATTTAGTTGTGATGAACTGAGTAACATCGTATCACAACTACCAGTGCCATATATTATCATGGGTGACTTTAACGGTCATAATAGCATCTGCACGGCTCCCCAGGTACTATGAATGCATAGAGGTAGACGTATCGAAGAGTTTATTGATAAAAACAGCTTATTCTTTATAACACCAATTGCCCCCAACATATATTACAACCCCTGCCTCTGGCTCGCTTACCCACATTGATCTATCGTTGTGCCATCCATCAAGTCTTCTGGATTATGATTGGATGGTCAACGATGATCCTTTGTGGGAGCGATCACTTTCCAATTAATACATAAAAAACATAGGGTCACCAAAACTTGAGGAGCCTATTCCTCGTTGGAATCTACATAAGGCGGACTGGGTTCAATTTTAACATTTGTTGCGCAGAGGAGCTCATCGAGGATAATTTTTTGACCCTCGATGACCCCATTAAAAATTTCACAGAACAAAGCGCTCACTTAATGCCTACTTCTATTGCTACAAAAAACCATACCAAAATCCGTGCCAAAACCTACAAAGTTTCGTCCTCTCAAATGATTCATTAATGAATATATCCTGGTAGAAAATCCCGCTCTCTGAGGTGCGGTACTCGTGGCTTCGCCAACCGTCTCAAACTATAACAATTTTAAAATTTGGAGAGCAATAAGCTCGAAGGTCTATCAAATTCAATCCGACACTCAAGAAACCTGTACTTGAAAGATTACGTCTCAAAAATTAATTCCAATACATCTTCGAAGACCGGTTTCTGGGAAATGATTGGTAAAATCAGTGTGGAAACAAAGAAAAGCAGCACCATACCATCCCACCGTCTATAACAAAAATAAAATATTTTCTTCAAACAAAATCCGAAATAGCATGACGCCTTTGCCAAAAATTTTTGCTAAAAATTCATCCGTCAAAAATCATTCCTAAAAAAATTTATACAAAATTTAAAAAAGAAAAGGAAAAGAGACGTCTTAATTTTAAATCCTCCAATAGTGAAAGTTACAATAGGCCTTTCGAGATACCAGAATTTCTTGCTACGATCCCTTGAGAAATCAAAGGACTCGGCAGCTGGACCAGACGAAATTCCATATATGTTTTTTAAAACAATTACCAGACTCTTCACTAAAATTACTTTTTTAAACAAACTATTTTTAAATCCAAGTTTACTCTTCTGGCAAAATTCCCGATCTTTGAAGGAATCTACTATTAGTAAACCCCTTCCGAAGTCCGTGGAAAGATGTCTACTGATGCCAATAACTATCGTCCTATTATCATTGACGAGTTTGTATTTGTAAAACTCTAGAACGTATGATAAATACTAGATTAGTTATTTGGTTTCCTGGAATCAAACAATATTTTAGAGTCCTTTGGCAAGTAGCGGCTAATAGAAACCGCAGGCGGGAACGGTAGAACCACTTAGTTTAGACTAGAAACATCTTATACGAGAAGCAATTTGCGCCAAGAAAGAACATCTTGTGGCCGTATTCTTGACCTTGAAAAGGCCTTCAACGACACAACTTGGCAATATGGAATCATGAACGATCTCCATGATATCGTATATACGACATGGTAATTTGCCAAAGTTTAATTCAAAATTTTATATCTGACAGACATGTTCAAAGTTCGAGAACGGGATTCAACTGTAGTTCAGAAACAGACAAACACAGGGAGATGGGTGTCCCTCAGGGTGGTATCCATTGACTGTCCACACTTTTTGGATAAAAAAATTAACAGCAAAACCAAATGTCTTGGTCAATTCTACAGAAGGGTCTCTATTTGTGGATGATTTTCTTGAATCTGCTACACAGATCAAAAAACATGCACACTATAGAAACGACAACTACAACAATGTTTAGGCAAATTACAAAATTGTTGTGGGCTGACGAAAATGCTTTTAAGATTTTCAAGATCAAAAACGCTGCGCCTGCGAGTAGCATGCATTTTCTCGTCCAAAAACGAAAACCACACAACGATCCAGACCTGCACACTCAATGCGAATAGAAAAATTCCCAGTAGATTGAACAAACTAAATTTCTTGGATTAATAATCAGATTCGAAAACTGTCCTTTGTTCACACACATAAAAACACCTGAAGACATAAAGTGCTCGAAGGCGCTGAACATTCTACGTGTTTCTGTCCCATTCTGAATTGGGGTGCAAACCGTGAAATGCTTCTGCGTATCTTAGCGGGCACTTATTAGATCAAAGCTTGACTACGGCTCGATTTGTCTATGTGGATCGGCTCGTCGCAGCTCCTATCGACAGATGCTTGACCCTATCCAGAACAGGGACTACTGCGTCAGGCACTTGGATCTTTTCGAACAACACCTGTGAAGAGTCTCCATGTGGAAGCTAATGAGTCCATCACTCGACGATCGACGAAAGAAATAAATCCTTACAGTATACTGCCCAACTGAAATCCAAATCCCAAAAACCCCGCATTCCGATCTTGTATTTAATATCCACAAACACCATGAACCATATTCCACAGACAAAAATCAAAAGGCTCATACCAACAATTTGGCATTCAAGAAATTTCAAAGTTTTCTTGCGCAGGAACTTAAATATAAATTTCGACGCCATTTGACGAGTACAAAACCATATCGGATCGTACCACCATGGCTCATTCAAAACACGCTTGATATCAATTTATCTTTGCAACGAAGAGGGCAAAGTCCAGTGCATTACCCGAAGAACCATAAATCCTCCCTTTCGGGAGTCCACACAGAGCAATCCCTTGATACAGTCGTAAGGATTCTACACTGAACGGCTCAAAAGATGGTGATAAAGTTACGCACAAGCATGTTGTACATCTAATCACTCGTTACCTCATATCCGGACTCTTCCAGACATGTTGCCATCCATTTTCTCATGCACGAAGTCTTGTGCTATCGGTCTAGGCTCTTGACCACATCGAAGAACACACCGCATTGAAAAGGCAATCATCTGTTCAGACTCTCTTTCGGTTCTTCCAGGCGTTTTGCAAATCAAGATGCCCTAGACAAAGACAACCTAAAACTACCAAAAATCTTTTAATCCGAACATTTCGATTAGTTCATCTTCAAAAACTAACAAATTACTTATCTCAGGATTCCCAAGTCATGAGGGTTATAAAGAAGGGAACTGAAACAGGCTGAGAATAACGCAGCTAAAGACTGCTCTTCGCCTAGCACTAACACCATATTTGAAACTACCATACAAACCGACATCAACCACCTTTCAATTTCCAGTCAGCCATCAAACACCATTGGCACACAAAGGTTGCTCTTACCGTAGAACGAAACCACAACTGAACACTGTTGAATAACTCAATCAACACACTTAATCCTAAACACTGCCCGCAGTCGGAGAGGACCCGCAGACGAGGAAGTTGTTCTCTCCCTCGGCTCCGAACTGGACACACATATTTTACACATTCCTATCTATTGAGAGGGGAGGATCCTCCCACATGTCCCATGCATTGTGATTCTCCTCTCACAGTGGAGCATATTTTTAGTGCACTGTATTGTTTTTAATTTTAAGCACATACGAGAGTAAGACACTGATACCGATGTCTCTCCGACATGTACACTTTGTTTCATGCCCGTGAGACATAATCGTATTTTTAATTATCTCAACGAAATCGGTATTTTTAGATAAAATATGAACGTTTTTCCTTATCATATCATCGAATCATCAAACTCAAACATTTCCATCGTATCAACTCAACATTTCATCGTATCAACTCAACATTTCATCGTTTCATCAACTTTTTTAGCATGAGTATTTTCTCGTGTGTTTTTAGGCCGAAACTTTTATCCCATACAACCCTTTTTTTATCAAATCAAACGTTTACAATCTGTGTTTTAATCCTTACTTGCCTTTTCTTACCCTGACCTTTTATCCTGATATTAATGCCTGACTTGTAGTTTGGCCCTAAATGACCTTAGTTGTCGATGGGCCGTAAAACTCAAACAAACAAAAAAACCACACAATTGGTGCATCCCACTCAGATTAAGGTTAATGGGCCTCCCAGACCTTGATTCTGTACCAAAATGAACATGAAATAGAACTTGATTTCCAAATGAATAGATATTTCCAACTAGTTAGGCGACCGACGACCAAAATATATGTAATGTGAAACTTCTTTCTGTCGCACTCTGAAGTACAATTTAGATAACTACTTTTCATCATAATTTTCTGCAGACCGAGTTGTTAAAGGTGTATCCTGGACATATTACCCCACAAGCCCTTAGCCACAACATCTTGGTTTTTTGAGTTTCGAAATACACTCAGTGGGCACTAGTTAGCCAGATACTACCTGATGGTCGGTGGTGTTTTGGTTTCTATCCGGGTACTCTCCGGCTATTTCAGCTACCAGACATAATGGTCATTACCTAGATACATTTTCCCATGGTAACACACAATGAATTAACTTAATATTCAAATGTTTTATTCCACATTGACAAAGTAACCTTACACCAGGAAATCTCGAAATAAGTTTTAATAATTTTCTGAAAATATAACCAACTTTAGAATATGATATACGCGGAAAATTTCATAGGCCAGGTACATATTCTTATGAGATGTCCATTGAGTAACCGGACTGACAGACTTAATAAGTGATTCCTTATCTTTTCTGACTTTTATGATAAAATAGACATCTTCTTACGAAGGTGCAATTCATGATAGTCTCATCTACTACAAAAAGTTAAACAGATCTAAAGGAAGGAAAACATTTATACCTTGATGATTAAACAATGTAATAGATATACAGCAATAAAATGTACACATATATAATTGCAGGAAGAAAAAAATTGGCAGTATATTTATTTTAATATTTAAATTAAACAAAGTACTGTAAGAGTACTGACGGACCGTTGTTATTCAAAATCATGAGAAAAGACATGTAAAATTTTACCAAAATTTCAAAACTATAATGGTATTTTGTTAATTAAGATTAAGCAAATAGCATAGAACAGCTTCAATCAAAAGTTCATTCCCCTTGCGACACAATACCCGGATAATAACTCGCTAGCAATGCTTATCCCAAAGGAAGTGTTCAAATCACTGAGCATCACTGGCAAACATTAGCAATCAAGGAGTTTCTTAAAGTAAACTGGTCATGCTTATACATTTTCTCTAGACTTAATTGTTTTTGAAATAAATATCCCTGACAAAATAACTATAAGTAACAATTTGTTGCCTTTTACTAATACAGCAACTAGCCTGTACCCGTCGAGTTGTTGTTATACTTGAAAAAACTTTCGACCATTCAAAAATCCTGACCTTTCCTACCATCGTGTTTATTTCATAAACCATGATGCACCAGTGTTGAAGTCCGTCATCGAGCTAAACTCGCATGGATTTTTATCCAAAACCTTTGTTTATTTTTATATATATAACAATACAAAGAATTCATTTGGTGAATTGAAAGACAAATCAGACAATGGTTCAAATAGCAACGCATAGTGGTCACTTGCTAACCAGTATTTCCGATCTATTAATGCATACCCAATCCTTAAGTATAATATCCAAATGGACACTGGTCCAAAAAACTGTATAAAAAGTCATGAATATGAACATAACCATGTACAATTATTCATTATTTTTTAATTCATACAAGTGTCACATATAAGGACAAAGTTTGGATTCAACTTACACGAGACCCATGAAACACAACATCACAAATTGGTAAAATTGAGTAAAATAAATATTTAAGTACGGCAAGCAATACCTTAACGAAGTAAAAAATGTTTCAAAAAAAATTTATACTGAGTCACAATTCCATCTTTTTCTGTAAAATTGAAGAACCGGCACGGACGAAAATATTGCAGACTGTGCCATGTGGATAAAATAAGTATTGCTCACGAACTTAAGTGACACTCCCTAAAAGCACTGCGCCATAAATTAAATGAACGGTAAACAAAATGGAGGGTCGAGAAAACAGTGGGTGTAGTCAAACACACAAACTAAATTCGATAGAAAAACAGAGTATAACTTCAAGAGACTCAGGTAACGTGCGCTGAATTGGTGAAAGTAGGTACAATATAAATGGATCGGAGTGTAATGCAAGAGACAGAAGGTAACCTTTACCAGTTTATACTTGCGCTGAACGTACATATATGTAGGCAATTAAGTCAAAAACTCCGATCTCCCGTCAACTAGAAAAAGGTCTCGTTTGAAATTCTGAACGTATAATCATTGAAGTACACTAAATGACCAAATTGTTTTCTAATTTTACTAATATTAATCAAATATGGCTTCTACACTACTTCATATTGTCCAACCAAAAACGACGAAAATTTAGAAAAATCGATCAACTTAACAAAATGTGTGAAAAACTAATATTCCATTTATCGTGTCAGCAAGTATGTTAGCTTGCATTATAATTCACGTCTTTATTCGACCAGGTTTTCCGTCAATGTTGTTCTCTACCCCAAAATTAGAATATGGACGGTTCTAATCATTTATCAATTTTTTTTGGATAGGAGTTTCCCCCACATTTTCCTGTACGTTTTTTGTAAGCAATAACCAATCATTGTGTAAATAAAATAATTCAAGAAAACATCATGAAAAACCAATATCTGAGCATTACAGAACGAACATGATTTTATGTTCTCATGTCCCTTTAATACGCAGTCCATCATTAGACTATAAATAACATGACAGGAACGTTGTAGTATACAAACAGAAAAAAACTAGCTGTCTATTTGAGACCCCCGTGGAACTTTGCGAAATGAAGGTCCAAGTGCATTAGAAATCAATTTTTAGCGACACCAACTTTAAAGCCCCATTCTTTTTATATTAAACATTTACAGATCTTAAATAATTTATAAGAATCATCTGCACTAATGACAAGAAGTTTCAGTTCAAAAGGATTTGGCTAATTTATTCATGTAAACCTCTTAATTAAAGTTATTCAATTATTGTTTTAAAATATCAAAAATCAGTATTCCACATGGCAAGGTGATATCTTTCTCATTCATGCGCGATATTTAGCATCACCTGGCCCCGAAGGGCCGGTGAGACTTTATGCCAATGGCGCGGCGCGTCCGTGCCGTCCGTCGTCCGGTCCGAGTCCGATCCTGTCCGAATCTGTCTGACCTCTCAACATTTCCTTTTAAATAATCGCTACTTAGTCCATCAAAGAGTTCCTGCATTAGAGATTGTGACCAAATTTTGGCCACAAACATCCTTGGGGGTGTAAAGGGGAACCAGAACTTGTTATAAATTTTTGCTCTGAGTCCCCAGGAGGGGCAGAAGGGTGCGTTGTGGCCCAATAGGGGGAAATAGAATGATAAATCCTATACAAACGCTACAAAGATCATAAAGAGTTCTGCATGGATGGATTGCTAACCAAATTTGGCCACAGAGCAATCCCTTGGGGGAATGGGAAGACATAACTTATATAAATTTTGTGCTCTGAGCCAGCCCCGCGGAGGCAGGAGGGGCGGGAGCCCAATAGGGGAAATAATAGGTAAAATCTAATATAAATAAGCTACTTGTCCCTAGAGTTCTGCATGGATGTGTAACCAAATATTTACCACACACAAACATACCTATGGCGGTCAATAGGGAAACAGAACTTGTATAAAAAATTCTTGGCATCTCGCGAGCCCCCTGGGGGCAGGAATGGGCTGAGAGCGACCCAATATGAGAAAGTAAAGGTAAAATCCTATAAATAGCTAACTGTGATCTTAGAGTTCTTCATGGATATTGTAAACCAAAATATGGCCACACACAAGCATCCTATGAGTGGTAAGGGGAGACAGAACTTGTATAGTAACTTTTGGCTCAATGTAGCCCCGAGGGTGGCATGTTAGGGGCGAGTGGACCAATAGGTAAATAAAGGTAAAATCCGTATACAAACGCGTACTTGTCCCTAAGATGTACTTGCATGGATTGAGGACCAAATGTGGTGCCACAAACAGTCCTTGGGATAAGGGGAACAGAACTTGTAGAAATTTTGGCTCTGAGACCCTGTGGGGGCAGAGGGGCGGGGCCCAATAGGGGAAATAAAGGTAAATATCCTATAAAATCGCTACTAGTCAATACAGCAGTTTTCTGCGCATGGGATTATATACCAAAACACGTTGGCCACAAAACATCCTTTGGGGGACAGGGGAACTTAGGGTTCTGCTAATAACTTTTGGCACTGACCCCCCAGTGTGCAGGAATTGACGAGGGGCCACTAGGGGAATTATGATGCAAATCCTTTAAATCGCTACTAGTCATAGAGTTCTACATGAATTGTACCTTTGAAGGGGAACAAATTTGTATCAAATTTTGGCCACAAACATCCTCATGGTGAAGGAAGGAATTTTTTACAGAACTTGTATAAATTTTGGCTCTGGTTTGGGGGCAGGAGGGGCGGGGCCCAATAGGGGAATATGAGAGGGTAAAAATCCTTTAAAAATCGCTACTTGTCATAGAGTTCTGCATGGAATGTAACTCAAATTTCATCCTTGGGGAAGGGGAACATCTGACCCCCCGGGGGGGAGGGGCGGGGCCCAATAGGGGTAATAGGAAACAGAGTTCTGACATGGATTGTAACCAATTTGGCCCAAAATCCTTTGGAACAGAACTTGTTAAATTTTGGCTCTGATCCCCCCGGGGGCAGGAGGGGCGGGGCAAGGGGGAAATAGACAAAAGGGCTTTCATGTTAAAATAGAGGGTAGAATGATCCTTTAAATCGCTCAATTGTCACTGCTTTGTTTTTTTTATCAGTTCCATGAGGAATTGTAACCAAATTGGATTGTAACCATTTGGCCACAAACATCCTTGGGGAATGAGGGGAACAGACTTGTTATAAATTTTGGGACCCCCCTGGGGGCAGGAGGGGCGGGCCCAAATAGGGGAAATAGAGGAGAATTTTAAAGGAAGTTAGAGTTCATTTTAGTCCAAATTTGGCCCAAACATTTTTAAATGTAAAATTCCTTGGGTCATGATAAATTACCTTGTACTTGCTAGGGGCGGGCCCAATAGGGGAAATACTAGTTTCTTGTTCAAATGGGTAAACCAAATTTGGCCACAAACATCCTGGGAAGGGGAACAGAACTTGTATCAAAATTTGGCTCTGGTCCCCGGGGGCAGGAGGGGCGGGGCCCAATAGGGGAAATAGAAGGTAAATCCTTTAAATAAACTAGTCAAGAGTTCTGAATGGAATAAAAATCAAATTTGGCCAAAACATCCTTGGTGGATGTTTGCGAACATTTTGTATAAATTTGCATCTCTGATCCCATTTGGGTTGGCAGGAGGGAAGGGGCCCAATAGGGGATACAACTGAGGTAAATCATTTTAAAATTTTCATGACTACTAAGGTCATAGAGTTCTACAAGTGGCAATTAGTAACCAAATTTGGCCACAAAACATCAGGGGGATAAACTTGTATAAATTTTGGCTCTGACCCCCGGGGTAGGGGGCCCAATAGGATTAAAAACAGATTGTAAATCCTTTAAATCGCTATAATAAAAGGGTTTGCATGGGATACCAAATTGGCCACAAACATCCTTGAAGGAGAAAACTCATCACAATGTTGATGAAACGATGAAATTTGGAGTTGATACGAGGAGGAGCCCAAAACGTTCAATTTTGTTTAAAATACCGATTCTCTTTGAGAAAGTTTGAAAATGTAACCAAATTTTGTCCAAACATCCTTGGGGGAAACAAACTTGTATAAATTTTGGCTCTGGACCCCGGGGGCAGTAGGGGCGGGGCCCAATAGGGTATGTGTTTAAAATCAAGGTAAAATCAATAAAACATGCTCCACTTGTGAGACTAGAGTTCATGCATGGCATGTAAGGATTTCCTCCCCTCCCAAATATCCTTGGATAGGAGTAAAATTTGTATAAATTCGGAGCCGAGAGAGACTTGTACAACTGGGCTCCTCTCTGTGGGCTTTAAAGGTGGTGGATGTGATTTTCATAACCAATAGGGGAAATAGAGGTAAATCCTTTGTGTGGTCAGTATAAAGAGAACAATAACTTTTGTAACCAAATTGGCCACAAACATCCTTTAGGGGAACAGAATTATAAATTTTTCTGATTAAGCTCCCTTCAAATATATCTAACATACCCATAGGAAAAGGAAACGCAATCAATTTTGTTAACAATTGCTTTGAAACTTGAATAACATTAATATGTACACTGTTCTTTGAAATTTTATTCCAGATAAATTACCATTATTTTGCTACCATGCATTTATAGATTTTTTATTAGGAGGGGGCGGGGCCCAATGATAAATCCTAAACTACAAATTCTGAGTACTAAAAATTGGGGGAAGGGTTTCTTCCTCATTTTTTCTGACCCCTGGGGGCAGGAGGGGCGGGGCCCAATAGGGGAAATAGAGGTAAATCCGAATAAATCGCTACTTGTTTTGATTACAATTTTTTGGCATATTGGATGTTCCCGCCAAATTTGGCCACAAACATCCTTGGGGGAAAGGGGGAACAGATTTTGTAATAATTTTATTTGCTCTGCCCCCCCCCAAAAGGAGGGGCGGGGCCCAATAATAGAGGTAAATCCTTTAAATCGCTACTTTAGGCTTAATCTATTAACCAAATTTTACATATTCAAGGGGGAAAATTTGAATTTGTAAAAATTTTTCCATGGCGAAAATGGGCCATGAAACTGAAATATAGGTAAATCCTTATTTACTCATTTGTTATAATAATGTATCCAATTTGATGATTACAATGGCAGGTAACCATTCGGGCCCCTTGGGGAAAGAGGTGTATTTAAATGCTTTTTGTCATTAATGGAATTGTACTCAAAATTGTGGGGGGAACCTGGCTTGTATAAATTTTGGCTCTGACCCCCCGGGGGCAGGAGGGGCGGGGCCCCAATAGGGGAAATAAAGAGGTAAATCCTTTAAATCGCTACTTGTCATAGAGTTCTGCATGGAATGTAACCAAATTTGGCCACAAACATCCTTGGGGGAAGGGGAACAGAACTTGTATAAATTTTGGCTCTGTCCCCCCCGGGGCAGGAGGGGCGGGGCCCAATAGGGGAAATAGAGGTAAATCCTTTAAATCGCTACTAGTCATAGAGTTCTGAATGGAATGTAACCAAATTTGGCCACAAACATCCTTGGGGGAAGGGGAACAGAACTTGTATAAATTTTGGCTCTGGTCCCCCGGGGGGGCAGGAGGGGCGGGGCCCAATAGGGGAAATAGAGGTAAATCCTTTAAATCGCTACTTGTCATAGAGTTCTGCATGAATTGTAACCAAATTTGGCCACAAACATCCTTGGGGGAAGGGGAACAGAACTTGTATAAATTTTGGCTCTGACCCCCCGGGGGCAGGAGGGGCGGGGGCCCAATAGGGGAAATAGAGGTAAATCCTTTAAATCGCTACTTGTCATAGAGTTTCTGAATGGAATTGTAACCAAATTTGGCCCAAAACATCCTGGGGGAAGGGGAACAGAACTTGTATAAATTTTGGCTCTGGTCCCCCGGGGGCAGGAGGGGCGGGGGCCCAATAGGGGAAATAGAGGTAAATCCTTTAAAATCGCTACTTGTCATAGAGTTCTGAATGGAATGTAACCAAATTTGGCCACAAACATCCTTGGGGGAAGGGGAACAGAACTTGTATAAATTTTGGCTCTGACCCCCGGGGGCAGGAGGGGCGGGGCCCAATAGGGGAAATAGAGGTAAATCCTTTAAATCGCTACTAGTCATAGAGTTCTGAATGGAATGTAACCAAATTTGGCCACAAACATCCTTGGGGGAAGGGGAACAGAACTTGTATAAATTTTGGCTCTGACCCCCAGGGGGAAGGAGGGGGCGGGGCGGGGCCCTACTTGTAATAGGGGGGGCCACAAAAAATAGAGGTAAATCCTTTAAATCGCTACTAGGGGTCCTCAGGTAGAGTTTTCTGTTAGAGTTCATGGAAATAGGGGCCACAAACATCCTTGGGGAAGGGGAAAACAGAATTTGTAAATAAATTTTGGCTCTGTCCCCCGGGGGCAGGAGGGGGCGGGGCCCAAATAGGGAGGTAAATCCTTTAAATCGCTACTTGTCGTTAGAGTTTCTGACATGGAATGTAACCAAATTTGGCCACAAAAATCCTTGGGGGAAGGGGAAACTTGTATAAATTTTGGCTCTGACCCCCCGGGGGGCAGGAGGGGTTCCCAATAGGGGAAATAGAGGGGAGCTACATAGAGTTCTACATGGATGTAACCAAATTGGAAGGGGAGACTTCTATGCTTGACCCCGGGGCCCTTTAAATAGGGGAATAGAGGTAAATCCTTTAAATCGCTACTAAGTGAGAGTTCTGAATGGAATGTAACCAAAGAACTTGTATAAATTTTATAAATTTTGGCTCTGGTCCCCCGGGGGGCAGGAGGGGCGGGGCCCAATAGGGGTAAAATAGAGGTAAATCCTTTTAAATCGCTACTTGTCATAGAGTTCTGAATGGAATGTAACCAAATTTGGCCACAAACATCCTTGGGGGAAGGGAAACAGAACTTGTGTATAAATTTTGGCTCTGGTCCCCCGGGGGCAGGGGCGGGGCCCAAGGGGCGGGGCCCTAATGTCATAGAGGGGAAGGAATGTAACCAAATTTGGCCACAAAATCCTTTGGGGAAGGGGAACAAATCGCTTATAAATTTTGGCTCTGGTCCCCCTGGTCATAGAGATTCTGAATTGGAATGTAACCAAAGGGGGCCAAAAATCCATCCTTGGGGGAATAGGTAAACAGAACTTGTATCCAAATTTTGGCCACAAACATCTGGGAAGGGAACAGAACTTGTATAAATTTTGGCTCTGGTCAAGGGGGGCAGGAGGGGCGGGGCCCAATAGGGGAAATAGAGGAGGTAAATCCTTTAAAATGTACCAAATTGGCCGCTACTACTGTCATAGAGTTCTACATGAATTGTAACCAAATTTGGCCACAAACATCCTTGGGGAAGGGGAACAGAACTTGTATAAATTTTGGCTCTGACCCCCTGGGGGCAGGAGGGGCGGGGCCCAATAGGGGAAATAGAGGTAAATCCTTTAAATCGCTACTTGTCATAGAGTTCTGAATGGAATGTAACCAAATTTGGCCACAAACATCCTTGGGGGAAGGGGAACAGAACTTGTATAAATTTTGGCTCTGGTCCCCAGGGGGCAGGAGGGGCGGGGCCCAATAGGGGAAATAGAGGTAAATCCTTTAAATCGCTACTTGTCATAGAGTTCTACATGGAATTGTAACCAAATTTGGCCACAAACATCCTTGGGGGAAGGGGAACAGAACTTGTATAAATTTTGGCTCTGGTCCCCCGGGGGCAGGAGGGGCGGGGCCCAATAGGGGAAATAGAGGTAAATCCTTTAAATCGCTACTTGTCATAGAGTTCTGAATGGAATGTAACCAAATTTGGCCACAAACATCCTTGGGGGAAGGGGAACAGAACTTGTATAAATTTTGGCTCTGACCCCCCGGGGGCAGGAGGGGCGGGGCCCAATAGGGGAAATAGAGGTAAATCCTTTAAATCGCTACTTGTCATAGAGTTCTGAATGGAATGTAACCAAATTTGGCCACAAACATCCTTTGGGGAAGGGGAACAGAACTTGTATAAATTTTGGCTCTGGTCCCCCGGGGGCAGGAGGGGCGGGGCCCAATAGGGGAAATAGAGGTAAATCCTTTAAATCGCTACTAGTCATAGAGTTCTGAATGGAATGTAACCAAATTTGGCCACAAACATCCTTGGGGGAAGGGGAACAGAACTTGTATAAATTTTGGCTCTGACCCCCCGGGGGCAGGAGGGGCGGGGCCCAATAGGGGAAATAGAGGTAAATCCTTTAAATCGCTACTTGTCATAGAGTTCTGCATGGATTGTAACCAAATTTGGCCACAAACATCCTTGGGGGAAGGGGAACAGAACTTGTATAAATTTTGGCTCTGACCCCCCGGGGGCAGGAGGGGCGGGGCCCAATAGGGGAAATAGAGGTAAATCCTTTAAATCGCTACTAGTCATAGAGTTCTGCATGGATTGTAACCAAATTTGGCCACAAACATCCTTGGGGGAAGGGGAACAGAACTTGTATAAATTTTGGCTCTGACCCCCTGGGGGCAGGAGGGGCGGGGCCCAATAGGGGAAATAGAGGTAAATCCTTTAAATCGCTACTTGTCATAGAGTTCTGCATGGATTGTAACCAAATTTGGCCACAAACATCCTTGGGGGAAGGGGAACAGAACTTGTATAAATTTTGGCTCTGACCCCCTGGGGGCAGGAGGGGCTTGGCCCAATAGGGAAAAATAGAGGTAAATCCTTTAAATCGCTACTTGTCATAGAGTTCTGAATGGAATGTAACCAAATTTGGCCACAAACATCCTTGGGGGAAGGGGAACAGAACTTGTATAAATTTTGGCTCTGACCCCCCCGGGGGCAGGAGGGGCGGGGCCCAATAGGGGAAATAGAGGTAAATCCTTTAAATCGCTACTTGTCATAGAGTTCTGCATGGATTGTAACCAAATTTGGCCACAAACATCCTTGGGGGAAGGGGAACAGAACTTGTATAAATTTTGGCTCTGACCCCCCCGGGGGGCAGGAGGGGCGGGGCCCAATAGGGGAAATAGAGGTAAATCCTTTAAATCGCTACTTGTCATAGAGTTCTGAATGGAATGTAACCAAATTTGGCCACAAACATCCTTGGGGGAAGGGGAACAGAACTTGTATAAATTTTGGCTCTGACCCCCCGGGGGCAGGAGGGGCGGGGCCCAATAGGGGAAATAGAGGTAAATCCTTTAAATCGCTACTTGTCATAGAGTTCTGAAGGGAATTGTAACCAAATTTGGCCACAAAACATACTTGGGGGAGGGGGGAACAGACCGTGTTATAAATTTTGCCTCTGGTACCCCCAAAGGGGCGCTCATATAGGGGATATTAGAGGTAAATCCTTTAAATCTCTACTTGTCCTAGAGCTCTACATGGATTGTAACCAAATTTGGCCACAAACATCCTTGGGGGAAGGGGAACAGACTTGTATAAATTTTGGCTCTGGTTTCCCCAGGGGCAGGAGGGGGGCGGGGCCCAATCTAGGGGAAATAGAGGTAAATCCTTTAAATCGCTACTTGTCCTAGAGTTCTGCATGGATTGTAACCAAATTTGGCCACAAACATCCTTGGGGAAGGGGAACAGAACTTGTATAAATTTTGGCTCTGGACCCCGGGGGGGCAGGAGGGGGCGGGGCCCACCCCCCCCAATAGGGGAATAGAGGTAAATCCTTTAAATCGCTACTTGTCATAGAGTTCTGACATGGATTGTAACCAAATTTGGCCACAAACATCCTTGGGGGAAGGGGAACAGAACTTGTATAAATTTTGGCTCTGGTCCCCGGGGGCAGGGCAGGGGCGGGGCCCAATAGGGGAAATAGAGGTAAATCCTTTAAATCGCTACTTGTCCTAGAGTTCTGACATGGATTGTAACCAAATTTGGCCACAAACAATCCTTGGGGGAAGGGGAACAGAACTTGTATAAATTTTGGCTCTGGTCCCCCGGGGGCAGGAGGGGCGGGGCCCAATAGGGGAAATAGAGGTAAATCCTTTAAATCGCTACTTGTCATAGAGTTCTGAATGGAATGTAACCAAATTTGGCCACAAACATCCTTGGGGGAAGGGGAACAGAACTTGTATAAATTTTGGCTCTGACCCCCCGGGGGCAGGAGGGGGGGGGCCCCAATAGGGGAAATAGAGGTAAATCCTTTAAATCGCTACTTGTCATTTAGAGTTGGGGAAGGGGCAGAATGGATTGTAACCAAATTTGGCCACAAACATCCTTTGGGGGAAGGGGAACAGAACTTGTATAAATTTTGGCTCTGGTCCCCCGGGGGCAGGAGGGGCGGGGCCCAATAGGGGAAATAGAGGTAAATCCTTTAAATCGCTACTAGTCATAGAGTTCTGCATGAATTGTAACCAAATTTGGCCACAAACATCCTTGGGGGAAGGGGAACAGAACTTGTATAAATTTTGGCTCTGGTCCCCCCGGGGGGGCAGGAGGGGCGGGGCCCAATAGGGGAAATAGAGGTAAATCCTTTAAATCGCTACTTGTCATAGAGTTCTGAATGGAATGTAACCAAATTTGGCCACAAACATCCTTGGGGGAAGGGGAACAGAACTTGTATAAATTTTGGCTCTGACCCCCCCGGGGGCAGGAGGGGCGGGGCCCAATAGGGGAAATAGAGGTAAATCCTTTAAATCGCTACTAGTCATAGAGTTCTGAATGGAATTGTAACCAAATTTGGCCACAAACATCCTTAGGGGAAGGGGAACAGAACTTGTATAAATTTTGGCTCTGACCCCCCGGGGGCAGGAGGGGCGGGGCCCAATAGGGGAAATAGAGGTAAATCCTTTAAATCGCTACTTGTCATAGAGTTCTGCATGGAATGTAACCAAATTTGGCCACAAACATCCTTGGGGGAAGGGGAACAGAACTTGTATAAATTTTGGCTCTGGTCCCCCGGGGGCAGGAGGGGGCGGGGCCCAATAGGGGAAATAGAGGTAAATCCTTTAAATCGCTACTTGTCATAGAGAAGGGGAACAGAACTTGTCTAAATGACCCCCCGGGGGCAGGAGGGGCGGGGCCCAATAGGGGAAATAGAGGTGTAACCACCAAATTTGGCCACAAACATCCTTGGGGGAAGGGGAACAGAACTTTGACCCCCCTGGAGGGGCGGGGCCCAATAGGGGAAATAGAGGTAAACACAAACATCCTTGGGGGAAGGGGAACAGAAACTTGTATAAGGAGGGGCGGGGCCCAATTTAGAGGTAAATCTAAATCCTACTTGTCATAGAGTTCTGGTAACCAAATTTGGCCACAAATACATCCTTGGGGAAGGGGAACAGAACTTGGGCTCTGGTCCCCCGGGGGCAAGGGGCGGGGCCCAATAGGGGAAATAGAGGTAAATCCTTTAAATCGCTACTAGTCATAGAGTTTCTGATGGAATGTAACCAAATTTGGCCACAAACATCCTTGGGGGAAGGGGAACAGAACTTGTATAAATTTTGGCTCTGGTCCCCCCGGGGGCAGGAGGGGCGGGGCCCAATAGGGGAAATAGAGGTAAATCCTTTAAATCGCTACTAGTCATAGAGTTCTGAATGGAATGTAACCAAATTTGGCCACAAACATCCTTGGGGAAGGGGAACAGAACTTGTATAAATTTTGGCTCTGTCCCCGGGGGCAGGGAGGGCGGGGCCCAATAGGGGAAATAGAGGGTAAATCCTTTAAATCGCTACTTAGTCATAGAGTTCTGAATGGAATGTAACCAAATTTGGCCACAAACATCCTTGGGGGAAGAGGGGAACAGAACTTGTATAAATTTTGGCTCTGACCCCCCGGGGGCAGGAGGGGCGGGGCCCAATAGGGGAAATAGAGGTAAATCCTTTAAATCGCTACTTGTCCTAGAGTTCTGCATGGATTGTAACCAAATTTGGCCACAAACATCCTTGGGGGAAGGGGAACAGAACTTGTATAAATTTTGGCTCTGTCCCCCTGGGGGCAGGAGGGGCGGGGCCCAATAGGGGAAATAGAGGTAAATCCTTTAAATCGCTACTTGTCATAGAGTTCTACATGGATTGTAACCAAATTTGGCCACAAACATCCTTGGGGGAAGGGGAACAGAACTTGTATAAATTTTGGCTCTGGTCCCCCGGGGGCAGGAGGGGCGGGGCCCAATAGGGGAAATAGAGGTAAATCCTTTAAATCGCTACTTGTCATAGAGTTCTGCATGGAATGTAACCAAATTTGGCCACAAACATCCTTGGGGGAAGGGGAACAGAACTTGTATAAATTTTGGCTCTGACCCCCCGGGGGCAGGAGGGGCGGGGCCCAATAGGGGAAATAGAGGTAAATCCTATAAATCGCTACTTGTCCTAGAGTTCTGCATGGATTGTAACCAAATTTGGCCACAAACATCCTTGGGGGAAGGGGAACAGAACTTGTATAAATTTTGGCTCTGACCCCCCGGGGGCAGGAGGGGCGGGGCCCAATAGGGGAATAGAGGTAAATCCTTTAAATCGCTACTTGTCATAGAGTTCTACATGGATTGTAACCAAATTTGGCCACAAACATCCTTGGGGGAAGGGGAACAGAACTTGTATAAATTTTGGCTCTGGTCCCCCCGGGGGGGGCAGGAGGGGCGGGGGCCCAATAGGGGAAATAGAGGTAAATCCTTTAAATCGCTACTAGTCATAGAGTTCTGAATGGAATGTAACCAAATTTGGCCACAAACATCCTTGGGGGAAGGGGAACAGAACTTGTATAAATTTTGGCTCTGGTCCCCCCGGGGGCAGGAGGGGCGGGGCCCAATAGGGGAAATAGAGGTAAATCCTTTAAATCGCTACTTGTCATAGAGTTCTACATGGATTGTAACCAAATTTGGCCACAAACATCCTTGGGGGAAGGGGAACAGAACTTGTATAAATTTTGGCTCTGATCCCCCGGGGGCAGGAGGGGCGGGCCCAATAGGGGAAATAGAGGTAAATCCTTTAAATCGCTACTAGTCATAGAGTTCTGAATGGAATGTAACCAAATTTGGCCACAAACATCCTTGGGGGAAGGGGAACAGAACTTGTATAAATTTTGGCTCTGGTCCCCCGGGGGCAGGAGGGGCGGGGCCCAATAGGGGAAATAGAGGTAAATCCTTTAAATCGCTACTTGTCCTAGAGTTCTGCATGGATTGTAACCAAATTTGGCCACAAACATCCTTGGGGGAAGGGGAACAGAACTTGTATAAATTTTGGCTCTGACCCCCCGGGGGCAGGAGGGGGGGGGGCCCAATAGGGGAAATAGAGGTAAATCCTTTAAATCGCTACTTGTCATAGAGTTCTGCATGGAATGTAACCAAATTTGGCCACAAACATCCTTGGGGGAAGGGGAACAGAACTTGTATAAATTTTGGCTCTGGACCCCCGGGGGCAGGAGGGGCGGGGCCCAATAGGGGAAATAGAGGTAAATCCTTTAAATCGCTACTTGTCATAGAGTTCTGAATGGATTGTAACCAAATTTGGCCACAAACATCCTTGGGGGAAGGGGAACAGAACTTGTATAAATTTTGGCTCTGACCCCCCCGGGGGCAGGAGGGGCGGGGCCCAATAGGGGAAATAGAGGTAAATCCTTTAAATCGCTACTAGTCATAGAGTTCTGCATGGATTGTAACCAAATTTGGCCACAAACATCCTTGGGGGAAGGGGAACAGAACTTGTATAAATTTTGGCTCTGATCCCCCGGGGGCAGGAGGGGCGGGGCCCAATAGGGGAAATAGAGGTAAATCCTTTAAATCGCTACTAGTCATAGAGTTCTGCATGGAATGTAACCAAATTTGGCCACAAACATCCTTGGGGGAAGGGGAACAGAACTTGTATAAATTTTGGCTCTGGTCCCCCGGGGGCAGGAGGGGCGGGGCCCAATAGGGGAAATAGAGGTAAATCCTTTAAATCGCTACTAGTCATAGAGTTCTGAATGGAATGTAACCAAATTGGCCACAAACATCCTTGGGGGAAGGGGAACAGAACTTGTATAAATTTTGGCTCTGACCCCCCCGGGGGCAGGAGGGGCGGGGCCCAATAGGGGAAATAGAGGTAAATCCTTTAAATCGCTACTTGTCATAGAGTTCTGAATGGAATGTAACCAAATTTGGCCACAAACATCCTTGGGGGAAGGGGAACAGAACTTGTATAAATTTTGGCTCTGGTCCCCTGGGGGCAGGAGGGGCGGGGCCCAATAGGGGAAATAGAGGTAAATCCTTTAAATCGCTACTTGTCATAGAGTTCTGAATGGAATGTAACCAAATTTGGCCACAAACATCCTTGGGGGAAGGGGAACAGAACTTGTATAAATTTTGGCTCTGGTCCCCCAGGGGCAGGAGGGGCGGGGCCCAATAGGGGAAATAGAGGTAAATCCTTTAAATCGCTACTTGTCATAGAGTTCTACATGGATTGTAACCAAATTTGGCCACAAACATCCTTGGGGGAAGGGGAACAGAACTTGTATAAATTTTGGCTCTGGTCCCCCGGGGGCAGGAGGGGCGGGGCCCAATAGGGGAAATAGAGGTAAATCCTTTAAATCGCTACTTGTCATAGAGTTCTGAATGGAATGTAACCAAATTTGGCCACAAACATCCTTGGGGGAAGGGGAACAGAACTTGTATAAATTTTGGCTCTGGTCCCCCGGGGGCAGGAGGGGCGGGGCCCAATAGGGGAAATAGAGGTAAATCCTTTAAATCGCTACTTGTCATAGAGTTCTGCATGAATTGTAACCAAATTTGGCCACAAACATCCTTGGGGGAAGGGGAACAGAACTTGTATAAATTTTGGCTCTGACCCCCCGGGGGCAGGAGGGGCGGGGCCCAATAGGGGAAATAGAGGTAAATCCTTTAAATCGCTACTTGTCATAGAGTTCTGCATGGATTGTAACCAAATTTGGCCACAAACATCCTTGGGGGAAGGGGAACAGAACTTGTATAAATTTTGGCTCTGACCCCCCGGGGGCAGGAGGGGCGGGGCCCAATAGGGGAAATAGAGGTAAATCCTTTAAATCGCTACTTGTCATAGAGTTCTGACATGGAATTGTAACCAAATTTGGCCACAAACATCCTTGGGGGAAGGGGAACAGAACTTGTATAAATTTTGGCTCTGACCCCCCCGGGGGCAGGAGGGGCGGGGCCCAATAGGGGAAATAGAGGTAAATCCTTTAAATCGCTACTTGTCATAGAGTTCTGACATGAATTGTAACCAAATTTGGCCACAAACATCTTGGGGGAAGGGGAACAGAACTTGTATAAATTTTGGCTCTGTCCCCCGGGGGCAGGAGGGGCGGGGCCCAATAGGGGAAATAGAGGTAAATCCTTTAAATCGCTACTTGTCATAGAGTTCTACATGGATTGTAACCAAATTTGGCCACAAACATCCTTGGGGGAAGGGGAACAGAACTTGTATAAATTTTGGCTCTGGTCCCCCGGGGGCAGGAGGGGCGGGGCCCAATAGGGGAAATAGAGGTAAATCCTTTAAATCGCTACTTGTCATAGAGTTCTACATGAATTGTAACCAAATTTGGCCACAAACATCCTTGGGGGAAGGGGAACAGAACTTGTATAAATTTTGGCTCTGGTCCCCCGGGGGCAGGAGGGGCGGGGCCCAATAGGGGAAATAGAGGTAAATCCTTTAAATCGCTACTTGTCATAGAGTTCTGAATGGAATGTAACCAAATTTGGCCACAAACATCCTTGGGGAAGGGGAACAGAACTTGTATAAATTTTGGCTCTGACCCCCCGGGGGCAGGAGGGGCGGGGCCCAATAGGGGAAATAGAGGTAAATCCTTTAAATCGCTACTTGTCATAGAGTTCTACATGAATTGTAACCAAATTTGGCCACAAACATCCTTGGGGGAAGGGGAACAGAACTTGTATAAATTTTGGCTCTGGTCCCCCTGGGGGCAGGAGGGGCGGGGCCCAATAGGGGAAATAGAGGTAAATCCTTTAAATCGCTACTAGTCATAGAGTTCTGAATGGAATGTAACCAAATTTGGCCACAAACATCCTTGGGGGAAGGGGAACAGAACTTGTATAAATTTTGGCTCTGGTCCCCCGGGGGGCAGGAGGGGCGGGGCCCAATAGGGGAAAAATAGAGGTAAATCCTTTAAATCGCTACTAGTCATAGAGTTCTACATGGAATTGTAACCAAATTTGGCCACAAACATCCTTGGGGGAAGGGGAACAGAACTTGTATAAATTTTGGCTCTGTCCCCCCGGGGGCAGGAGGGGCGGGGCCCAATAGGGGAAATAGAGGTAAATCCTTTAAATCGCTACTAGTCATAGAGTTCTGAATGGAATGTAACCAAATTTGGCCACAAACATCCTTGGGGGAAGGGGAACAGAACTTGTATAAATTTTGGCTCTGACCCCCCGGGGGCAGGGGGGGGCGGGGCCCAATAGGGGAAATAGAGGTAAATCCTTTAAATCGCTACTAGTCATAGAGTTCTGCATGGATTGTAACCAAATTTGGCCACAAACATCCTTGGGGGAAGGGGAACAGAACTTGTATAAATTTTGGCTCTGGTCCCCCGGGGGCAGGAGGGGCGGGGCCCAATAGGGGAAATAGAGGTAAATCCTTTAAATCGCTACTTGTCATAGAGTTCTGAATGGAATGTAACCAAATTTGGCCACAAACATCCTTGGGGGAAGGGGAACAGAACTTGTATAAATTTTGGCTCTGGTCCCCCGGGGGCAGGAGGGGCGGGGCCCAATAGGGGAAATAGAGGTAAATCCTTTAAATCGCTACTTGTCATAGAGTTCTGAATGGAATGTAACCAAATTTGGCCACAAACATCCTTGGGGGAAGGGGAACAGAACTTGTATAAATTTTGGCTCTGGTCCCCCCGGGGGCAGGAGGGGCGGGGCCCAATAGGGGAAATAGAGGTAAATCCTTTAAATCGCTACTTGTCATAGAGTTCTGAATGGAATTGTAACCAAATTTGGCCACAAACATCCTTGGGGGAAGGGGAACAGAACTTGTATAAATTTTGGCTCTGGTCCCCCGGGGGCAGGAGGGGCGGGGCCCAATAGGGGAAATAGAGGTAAATCCTTTAAATCGCTACTAGTCATAGAGTTCTAAATGAATTGTAACCAAATTTGGCCACAAACATCCTTGGGGGAAGGGGAACAGAACTTGTATAAATTTTGGCTCTGACCCCCCCGGGGGCAGGAGGGGCGGGGCCCAATAGGGGAAATAGAGGTAAATCCTTTAAATCGCTACTTGTCATAGAGTTCTGAATGGAATGTAACCAAATTTGGCCACAAACATCCTTGGGGGAAGGGGAACAGAACTTGTATAAATTTTGGCTCTGGTCCCCGGGGGCAGGAGGGGCGGGGCCCAATAGGGGAAATAGAGGTAAATCCTTTAAATCGCTACTAGTCATAGAGTTCTACATGGATTGTAACCAAATTTGGCCACAAACATCCTTGGGGGAAGGGGAACAGAACTTGTATAAATTTTGGCTCTGGTCCCCCGGGGGCAGGAGGGGCGGGGCCCAATAGGGGAAATAGAGGTAAATCCTTTAAATCGCTACTTGTCATAGAGTTCTGAATGGAATGTAACCAAATTTGGCCACAAACATCCTTGGGGGAAGGGGAACAGAACTTGTATAAATTTTGGCTCTGGTCCCCCGGGGGCAGGAGGGGCGGGGCCCAATAGGGGAAATAGAGGTAAATCCTTTAAATCGCTACTAGTCATAGAGTTCTGAATGGAATGTAACCAAATTTGGCCACAAACATCCTTTGGGGAAGGGGAACAGAACTTGTATAAATTTTGGCTCTGGTCCCCCGGGGGCAGGAGGGGCGGGGCCCAATAGGGGAAATAGAGGTAAATCCTTTAAATCGCTACTAGTCATAGAGTTCTGCATGGATTGTAACCAAATTTGGCCACAAACATCCTTGGGGGAAGGGGAACAGAACTTGTATAAATTTTTGCTCTGGTCCCCCGGGGGCAGGAGGGGCGGGGCCCAATAGGGGAAATAGAGGTAAATCCTTTAAATCGCTACTAGTCATAGAGTTCTGCATGGATTGTAACCAAATTTGGCCACAAACATCCTTGGGGGAAGGGGAACAGAACTTGTATAAATTTTGGCTCTGGTCCCCCGGGGGCAGGAGGGGCGGGGCCCAATAGGGGAAATAGAGGTAAATCCTTTAAATCGCTACTAGTCATAGAGTTCTACATGGAATGTAACCAAATTTGGCCACAAACATCCTTGGGGGAAGGGGAACAGAACTTGTATAAATTTTGGCTCTGACCCCCCGGGGGCAGGAGGGGCGGGGCCCAATAGGGGAAATAGAGGTAAATCCTTTAAATCGCTACTTGTCATAGAGTTCTGCATGAATTGTAACCAAATTTGGCCACAAACATCCTTGGGGGAAGGGGAACAGAACTTGTATAAAATTTTGGCTCTGGTCCCCTGCAGGGGCAGGAGGGCGGGGCCCAATAGGGGGGAAATAGAGGTAAATCCTTTTAAATCGCTACTTGTCATAGAGTTCTGACATGGAATTGTAACCAAATTTTGGCCACAAACATCCTTGGGGGAAGGGGAACAGAACTTGTATAAAATTTTGCTCTGATCCCCCCCGGATCTGGGCAGGAGGGGCGGGGCCCAATAGGGGAAAATAGAGGTAAATCCTTTAAATCGCTACTAGTCATAGAGTTCTGAATGGAATGTAACCAAATTTGGCCACAAACATCCTTGGGGGAAGGGGAACAGAACTTGTATAAATTTTGGCTCTGGTCCCCCGGGGGCAGGAGGGGCGGGGCCCAATAGGGGAAATAGAGGTAAATCCTTTAAATCGCTACTAGTCATAGAGTTCTGAATGGAATGTAACCAAATTTGGCCACAAACATCCTTGGGGGAAGGGGAACAGACTTGTATAAATTTTGGCTCTGACCCCCCGGGGGGCAGGAGGGGCGGGGCCCAATAGGGGAAATAGAGGTAAATCCTTTAAATCGCTACTTGTCATAGAGTTCTGCATGGAATGTAACCAAATTTGGCCACAAACATCCTTTTGGGAAGGGGAACAGAACTTGTATAAATTTTGGCTCTGGTCCCCCGGGGGCAGGAGGGGCGGGGCCCAATAGGGGTAAATAGAGGTAAATCCTTTAAATCGCTACTGTCATAGAGTTTCTGAATGGAATGTAACCAAAATTTGGCCACAAACATCCTTGGGGAAAGGGGAACAGAACTTGTATAAATTTTGGCTCTGGCCCCCCGGGGGGGCAGAAGGGGTGGGGTCCCCAATAGGGGAAATAGAGGTAAATCCTATAAATCACATTCTTTGTAGAGTTTTGCTTGGAATGTAACCAAATTTGGCCATAAACATTTGGGGAAGGGGAACAGAACTTGTATAAAATTTGGCTCTACGACCCCCTGGGGGCAGGAGGGGTGGGGGCCAATAGGGGAATTTAGAGGTTAAATATTAAAATTCCTTAGTCAAAAGTTCAAATGAACATGGGAATGTAATTCAAGAACTAATTACTTGGCATTACAAGAACTAGATCTTGTATAAATTAGTTTGGCTAATCATTATGGGGTGCAGATATGTGTAAACGGAATTAAGCGGCCAATCTTAAATGAAAATAAATCGTAAATGAGTCTTAAAGATTTACATGATAACCAAGTTTGATAATGGATCTTTGCAGAATAGGGGTATCCTTAAAAACACAATTAAGAACTATATTTGATCGCGATCAAAACAAACGGGATTATCCAACTATGTAATGATAAAAGTAAATGTTTAGAGAACAGACGTTTGGTTTAACAAACGGAGACCAATCCTCAATCCCATATTAATCAAGAACGTTTCTTACGAAAGCAGTTCTGGTCCAAACCGAAAAAACAGATTTAGGTGAATTCCCCCTTTGGGCAGCAGGCATACGATTTCAATAGAGAGAGTTGAATAATATAGGAGTCCTGCTTGATTGGATTCATTCAGGGTACAACCAGTTAAATGGTTTAAGTGTGTGTTCGGACAATACATGTTAGATGTTAAAATTTGTAAAGAAATTTGATAACTTCATTTAACCCTGAATAGTAGCAAACGATTAACACGGTCCTCTATGGGAATTTATATTGGTTCTGTTATTCTCAAAACGGCCGGGTAGTTTATCAAAATTAAGCACCGGTTGTGTTTTGAACATTCCCGGGTGTCTCAGGTGACGGCTTCCTGCCACACACATAAAGTGTTTTAATACCTGGTCAGTTATTTATGTTAGTGCCTTACTTATATTGTTTGTTTGTTCAAAATAGTAACGTCCTATTAACAAGCTAGGGTCACTGAAAGGGACAGCCCTCCCATATGCAAGTTATGCGGTGTAAGTTACACATGTACGTGTAATTTTAGGCAAACACGCTGTACAATGTTTTCATATATACGTGTATATATTTAGTGTGATAGAACGGGTTTTCTATCATTGGTTGCATTTTATTCTACAGCAATGATATTTGTTATTGCACTCCTTCTAAGTCCTTTCACTTCAGTGTTCTTTTTATGTAAAATTTGACCCAAATTCAGTGGAAAACCAAAACCGTGAGAACAGGTTTCATATTCAGGGTGTGTTTGCTGTTTAGAGCATGCACATTCATTCAACCTAGTTGTCCTCATGATCACACCCCGATTATGACCCGCTGGCCGGAGTGACACGTGTGGTACACTTGGGAGGTGTTTATCAGTCAGATTGAGTCTTGTCTGTTTTAAGCGGAAGTTTAAATTTAGTGTGTAGGTAGGGTTGTTTGAAGCAGGCGGTTATCAAACCTAATTATGGTGCTCTGTCCGCGGAACATCCGGACATTGACCAAAGTCAGTGGGGTCACTCTTGGGGTAACTGGTTTGAATTGAATATGTTATAGAAAGGGTCTAGCCTCTTGAAAGGAATCTATGGTCTTGACTTAGGGAATAGTAAGGAGCAGAGCAAGATGGCTCCGTGAAGGGTGTTAGGGCTTTGTTTAGGGGAAAAAAAAACGCGTGGTAATCACACAGGACTGAGCTAATTAGGCCTAAAGGTTTGGGCTATAGGAGTTTAATCTTGGATAACATTGTAAACTGCTTCGGCTCACTTATATCTCTTGATGTAAATCTGTCTGTAACACGGGCACTAGTTGGTGAATCTTTTTTCTATGGTAATACTTAATCTAACTTGTCTTTTATATAATAGAATAGTTATTTGTACCAGTATTTAACCTAGTTTGAGTTTATGGGGATTTAGTGTCAGTTGCTTCCGCTACATCCTAGAGATCGAACCTGTTGAGATACAGGCCCTGATACCTGGTGGAGGAAACTAGGAATCCGTAGAGGATCTTTGTGACGAACTGTGGACTGCTGTTGTATAACTAAAAATACTATAACGATCACGCTTTGGGACTGTAAACGATATAAACGGAGATACAGTCGGATCGCCCCCTCCTGGTCTTCCTTGAGGAAAAACCACCCTATTACAGTAGCACTTAAAACATCCCGAAAAGTATTTGAAAACTAGATGAAAAAATACATTCGAAACGGCCCTTGTGTGTACCGAAGATTGAGCCCGAGGACAGAATTTTAACCCGGACCGCTGAATTGGCTGGCTAATTAATGAAGGGGTTTCAAAATTAAAAATGTTTTCTGACAGGTATAATTATTTCCTTGAGTAACCGTGATATGAATTTGGAAATTCCGATTGAGATTTAGGTTCAAAATATCCAATTTTGATAATGAAATAGGTAAAAAACAGGGGGTTGTAGAATTTCAGGTTTTTTATAAAAGTGCAAAAATTCTCCTCTATCTTATGAAGATCTTGGACCCAATGGCGGAATAACACGTACAGATTAAGAGTTTTTAGTATTAGATACCGATTTATCTCGTCCTTTGGCCACATGCCACATCATGTAATCACAACTCAAAATCGCTGATATGTTCTATACCTCCGCCCATTTTTGAATCATATGAACATTTGAAATTGGTCATTTTATGTTGTCGTGAAAGCATGATCTTTCACATCCAATTCAAAACAGTTTCACCTTTGAATTTTTCATGAATTACCCTAAAATTTACGTTAAAAAATGAACGAAACGCCATATTCGGAGGTCTATATTTTCCGCCATTTTCAAAGTTCAATGTCTTTGAAAATAAAAACCTGTACAGACAGACAATTTTTTTTTTTTAATTTTTTTTTTTTTTTTTTTGTTTTTTTATAAAGCTTTTTTTTTATTTTTTTTTTAAACCCAAAAATTCAACTCCTCAACATGAGATGATAAAGGACCCTACGAGCTCACAAATAACGGATAAAAAAATAAGATAAATGAAACAAATTGCCATATTTGGAGAGCTTTTTTTCCGCTATTTTTCTATATAACCCCCTTAAAAATAAATAACTTTTGAAGACAAAAGTGCATGAAACAACATAGGTATGAAAAATAAACACTGTACATACAGGTTAAAGAAAAGGCGCTGAAAACGTCTCTGTGCAAGGACAAATATAAACTAAAATTTCGATTTTCGATGTCCTATATCTCCGCCATTTTGAATCTTATGACCTTGAACTTTGGTCATTTTTATGTGGTCTTGAAAAGTAGTAGTCTATTCACCATCAATTTCTCAAAAACATTTCACCTTAGAATTTTTCATGAAATACTGCTATGCAAACTTCACGTAAAAATAATGAATAGATACGCCAGTATTCTGAGGTCTGATATTTCCGCCCATTTTCAGAATTCATGCCTTTTAAATTAAAATACCTGTACAGACATATAGGCTAAAGCTTACATTTACAAAAAGTTCAGGTGAGACACGTGCGCGGTGTGTACATGAGACGATATAAAGGCCCTACGAGCTCACAGAAATAACGGATAACGAAAAATAAGAAAACTGAAACAAATTCGCCATATTTGGAGAGCTATTCTTTCCGCAATTTTTCTATTTATAACCCTTTAAAACCCATGTAAATATCTTTGTGAAGACAAAAGTTCAGATACAACATAGGGTATGAAAAATCTAACACTGTACTACAGGTATTAAAGGCGCTGAAACGTCTCGAGCGAGGCAAGGGTCAAATATAAAAGCAAAAATTTCGATTTTTGATGTCCTATATTCTCCCGCCATTTTTGGATCATATGACCTTGAATTTGGTCATTTTATGTGCGCTGAGAACATGCTCTTTCAATATGCGCCCCTTCGAAACATTTCTATGGTAAAGTTTTCATTTTTTGACCTTTGTTTGAACCTCATTTGACCCATGCCTAGTGAACTCGTGACCTTGACATAATTTCTGCTAACATGTAATAGAGAAAAAACGCGTGAATTATGTGATCTACATGGAGAATGAAACGTACATGTTGTGTATCGTACGGTTTTATGAAATTATGAGCGTTTAAAGTTCGTTCGAAAAAAGCAGTTTTTTTACGTCTGTGGACCTTGACCTTGAACGTTATCCTCCAAAATCGAGATGTATACAGTTTTAAGAACTCATGTTACGTACATAACGTGTCCAAATTTTACAGGCGCTCTAACACCTCTTATTTTATAAAGACGAAGTCGTTTAAAAGATTTAAAGCTTTTTGAACCCTGGTGACCTTGAATGAATGTCAAGGTCCAATAAAGAAAGGAATTAAGTTCTGAGTAGACATTCGACCATGCTATAATCTCATAGCAAAAAATTCAAGCAATGTATGTATAAAGTATTAAAGGCGCTGAAAACCTTTAAAAATTTTTTGGCGGGAAAACCGCCAAAAATAGTCCTTTATTTTTCAAAGTGCCTATATCTCTCCGCCATTTTGGGATATTCATGACCCATAAAACTGTCATTTGTATAGTTCTGTAGGGCATGCCACTTTCATTTCCATTTTTCAAAACTATCTTCTGTGTTAATTTCGTTTTTTGACCTTTTGTTTGAACCCGTAGCGAACTCTATGACCTTGACATAGATGTCTGATTAACATGGGCATGGAAAAATTCACACGCGCAATGTCCAAGCTTCTGTCTGAATAACAACAACGAGAACGATTACAAACCGTACGGTAAATGAAGTTATGATCGCTTAACTTCGTTCCAAAAAAATTGTTTTTTTTCGTCGATGACCTTGATCCTTGACTCAATTTTTGTAAACAATCAGAACGTACATTTCCAGATCTTATGTACATTCATAACATGTCCAAAGTTGAGCGTCGTACTTATATTCCGTTCCGGATATAACCTGGCTAACAAGATTGTGGAAATAAGAAAAAAAAAAAAGAAAAATATGAATAAGAAGAAAAAACAGAACAAATAACAATAGGGATTTTCCATCCTTCAATGGAAATCCCTAATAATGTTATATATAAATAAAGACATAATATGCTAAATTGAAATAA